>NC_135855.1:21266385-21413885 GCF_031162955.1 Sander vitreus
ACACTTCAGATTATGACAATTCGTATTAGCACAAATGAAATAACGATGACTCCCCATTGCACTGTGTCGTCATTATTCAGTGAGTAAAGTGCAGGATAAATCTGTGGTATTAAATATTGACCTAAAGCTGCAGGGGCCCTTCATTGGTTTATTCTCCAGAGTAATGCTCGCCCCAGAAAACGTCCAAAACTTTTTTCTTTGTCGCAGCATATCTCTGTTGCTATTATTCCCTAAGAAGTGATTTATTTTGAAAGTCCTTTATTGTCATGGTTGGAGGCATTATAAAACCACAATTTCTTTGATGAATTACTTCAAATCACCCTTTATAAATATTTACCAGTCAGCTAAATTTGTGCCAATGGAGCAAAGGAAATGCTGATGCGCTCACAGTCCTGTATGGATCCATCTTTTAATAAGACCGTTTTCTCTCTCACTGCAGACAGTTGCTGAAACAATTTCAGGTTGTAACAAGTTTATACCAGTGCAACCAAGAGCAAACCTTCCTGTGTACAAAATATTGATATGGGTTTTGTGCTCTTTGTGAAGCCTCGGTTAAGCTTTCAATAGTCCTTTTTGCTGTCCCATTTAAAGTTTGAAAAATATCATTTCCAATTGACCAGACATGAAACGAGCTGTAACTGATGAGCAACAACGTTTTTGGGGCAAAATATTTGACCAGGAACCAGGATATCAACACGTCTACTCAGAGCGGTGGTTCGTTTTCAGAATTAGTTTCTGTGCATGGAGAGAAGTGTTTCCTTGAATTCTAATTCTGTATTATTGGTCCAACACAGGCCTTTCTTGCATTCACTGCAATGCAATTAGCTGTTGCCTTGTAGCTTATGTTTTGGAACGGCATGGCCAAAGGACCATTGTGATTGCAATGAAATGTGCTGTGTCAGAACTATGTGTGTGTTGAATGTAAATTAGGTGACAGCTCTTTCAATTTCTGCCAAACCCTCTGTCTGACAGGGGTACAGACACTGGCAAGTGGACTTGCACCTTTTTTCTGCTTTCCGTTGGGCCTATTTGAGCCTGCCTTTGCCACTCTTTGCCCAGTGCTGCTTGAGTAGTTTGCTGGATAGTAGTTACAGACTTCATAAAAGCAGATCTTCTAGCAAGGTTTTCCTGTTTCATAGATGCTATTTTAGACTAACGTACATGCATTCGTAGAGAGGCATAACTGTTCTCCAGCAGGGCTGTAATCACTGTGTCTTACTGTCAACTTAGCTTTAAGTTTCTGCAGTTATTAACAATGAAGATAATAAATAGTAGCCAATGAGTGCAATGACAGGGAAAGTGTTGAAAATGTGTTTGGTTGCTTTCCCTCATTTCCATACTGAGTGACAGTGGAATCTCCCAATAACTCTTTGCAGAGACTGCCTAGATATTTCCTCCACAAATGTCAGGGAAATGAAGCAGAGCGAGGCTTCTGCAGGGCTCTGGTATGAAACTGATAAAGGTCAGTCAACATGTGCAAATCCTGCTGCAGAATGCTTATCTCTTTAATAGCTGGATACTGAGTGCAAACTGCTGTTATTAAGGATTTTAATTAATTTGCTACAGGGTGTTTCTGGAGGTCCATGATATCGCTCATCTTGCACGATGTAATGTCCTGTCACACATGGGTGTGGTGTCGTACACACCAAAATGACTGTCATTACAGAGTTCATAATCGGTTCATGGCAACTCATTTAACCTCTCATGTGATGCAGTCCTTCTAATTCACTTTTGTCTTATTCTTTGGATTCTGCAGAAGCATATCATCAGTATTAACAGCTTGCTATCTGATATTAATGATGCATTCAGTACAGCTAATTGAATTGGTCTGGATATGAAGTCAGCAGCCCAACTAAAATAAATATTTTCAGTTGTGTTATCTTGTCATTATATGAATTGCACAACATTGATTTGTGTTTTACTTCACCCGTGGCTATGTACTATGTATGTATGTATGTATGTACTATGTAAGGTCAAATTCAGGCTACTATATGCCATTTATTACACCACACTGTTTCAAGAGATACGTTTGTGTCAGTCGATGCCTTAATTATCAACTCAACATGGACCTAATGTTTCTCTTAAATAGGGTTGTATAGGAGAGAAGAGTTGTCTTGATGTCACATTAATGGCAAATAATAAAATAAGTAAAATAAAATATATTAAATGTTCTTTATGGAATATACAGTTAGAAATGTTCTGCTTGGGCGCCTGGGGAAAAAATATATTGTTTTTTACTGTTTTTGTGACTAATTAACTAACTAATTTGTTACTTCTTATTCCATTTACTATTGTGAATGGAATATTGATTTCATGCTGTGCCCACAGAGAAAGAACAGGCGCTCTCACTGGTCGCTCTTGGCCCTGCGTGATTCCTCCTGCTTCATGAGTTTTCAGATGCCACATTAATGCCGTGATGCTTATTACGACGGCCACATAGAGGGAGACAAGAGGCTCTTCTTACCCGTGTTCTAATCCCTTGCCATAAGAGCTCCTGTTTCTCTGCTACCCTGTGGGTTGGAGCGTGTTAACTCTTTAGTGAATCACATTGTGTGAATATATTTAGATAGGTGTCATTGAATTGAACTGCTTCTTAATTACATATGTATGGGAAAGAAATGAAACACAAGCAGACTGCTGCTTTTGTAGCTCCCAAATCCTTGGTTGTCTGTCAGATTCAATATTTACCAAACGCCTACAGTATGTTGGCACCTGCTCCTCTGGGTCGCATTCGTCAGGATTACTTTCCATTCCCTCTAAGCATAGGTCACAGGTCAATGTCACTGTTAAACCAGTGATTTAAAAAGTAGACACCAACGACCCTGAGGTGCCCTTGAAGGGTCCTAAAATGTACACTTGTTTATCTGCTTTATAAGTTGCAATCTATTTCTGGATCCTGGTTTTAATACTCAAATAATTAGTATTGTATAGTGTGGATAACTTGGCCTTTCAAAAGTGGGTTATCGTACTGATTGAGAAAAAGATAAATTACCAACATGCCCTCTTGTCTTCATTACTTTAGTTTCAGTGCTGCCACTCAGAGGATACCAGCCTTACGCCTGTGTGATAAACACTAACCAAAACTTTTCACACCTTTTCACAAGACTACATTAATGAGGTACTGTATGTCCACTTCAACAGCAGCCACATATCTTAGTTTTTCCTTAAAAAGAGATGCTATTTAGAAAATTCAACTCTGGGAAAGAGGGAGTGACAGGTCGAGAGAGGCAAGTAGAAAATGAAAAGGGAGGAGGATCTATTAAGCAACTGAGGTATTCCCCTGATGGGAGGGAGTTAGAGCTCTACTATCCACCCAGCAAGCGAGGGGTGAAACTCTCAGATAGCACGCTTGAGCAGGAGAAAGAGATAAAGAGCTCCCTCTCCTGCTCTCATCCTGCTGGCTCCGTTTTATTCTGCTTTGCGGATGCTAGCTGATACGAGAGACCCTCTCTGCATCTCCCTCCTGCCCTAATAATGCAGAGAGGATTTCCATGACCTGCAGCACCACAGCGAAACTAGCAGCTGATTCACGCTGATTTACTCTCACAGCAGGTGAGACTGTCTCCACTGTGTGCATGATACAGCAGGGCATAGTAAGTAGCAAACAGAAGCAGAGTGATCTATGCTAGTAGTGGGTACAGTTTGGGGAGTTTTCTTTTTCCCCACTGGGACTTTTTTTTCTCATGGAGAGTGGTGTAAATAGTTACAGGAGTTGAGACTGTAAGCAGATGTGTGTGTGAAGCAGTTTGGAGCCTTTTAGTGTGCTTCTATTGGTGTGAGAAAGAGAGATAGGTTTAAAACATACAGCCTTGCCCCTGGTGCCCCTGCTGCCCCTGCTGCCAAGACTTAGCCCCTGTGTTGGACAGGGATTACCCTGATCCTCTTGTTTTGCTAAAAAAAATTGTTATGGCATGCCAGGGCTGAAACGTGGACTCTCGAGCTTTTGCAGCATAGAGAGAGAGAGAGAGAGAGAGAGAGAGAGAGAGAGAGAGAGAGAGAGAGAGAGAGATCTTATGATATGAGCTGCAGTGCTGCTGTTTCTACAGTTTTTTTCAGAGAAGCTTGGGCCAAAACCAGGTTTCCACACTATGTCTATGTTTGATTACTTTACATTAAACCACTCAGTTTATAGAAAAGCCTTCATTTCCTGCTGTAAAGGTCGATGCACAAGGACAAAGTTTGTTCACAAAACTGGTATTTTTACTTCATATATGGTAGTTTTTACAATACCTGACAGCCTAGAATAGATAGAATACCTATTCTATCAACCAGGGTTAAACTCTGTGTTGTTTACATTGTGGTTACAATTGTACTATATGTACATGTACACGCTGCTACATTGAGAAAAGCCCTCTTGAGCAAGTAGAGATGCCAGTCATTCTTTCTCGTCTTCATCTGGCCCGAATGAAGCATAAACTCTACTTGACCTGATGGTTAGTGTTTTGGGGCCCTGTAACATGTTAGTGGTGTGAGACTGTGCCTATTTTTGGAATAAACATTTCCCTAAACCTTGATCTGAGTCTAACATAGAACTTTTCTCAGGATAAGTGCTGTACTGTGACAATAAATATATCTGCTAAAATGGAGATATTGTGTTGATTCTTCTATCTTTTGGTTTATCGAATTATTAGTGTCAGCATATGCTACCAATGAACACATATTTACAAAAAAAAGTTAGTTCTCACTACTGCATTGCTATATTAGTCTACTCAGATGCCAGTTGTTTCTTTTTACAATTTTCTTTTTACAAAAAGAAACATAAGTTATTGAGTAGAACAGATGTGATTGTAATGATTCAGTTAATGTACTGTACTCAAATCAATTTTTTGTTTACCTCAAATAATGTATTATATGGTGACAATCCATGATGTGTGTAGAGTCAGTAGAGAAAATCATATTTGTGACAGGTTCTAGCAACTACTTGCATTGACAACAAAGCTGTTTCTCCAGTACACAAGGCAGTGTGCTGCAGCAGGAGTACATTTTCCCCATTGGGACAATGTTGTCACAAGCTTGATTGGAAGCTAGTTTTCTGCAAACAAATAGACCTACTGTGCTGCAGTGTTTGTACACTAACTGGAGATGCTGCAAATTCCGTGACAAATAGTTCAGAAGTAATGCGGCTGAAACAAAAGCCTCAAAGAATGCAGATTCCTGATTAACAGGGGATGCTGGTGCAGTGCTGTATGTGCCCAGTGCAGCTCAGCATATTATGAGTTGTTGCTAGGAAAAAGCCTGGCCTGTGTGTGTATGTGTGTATGTGTGTGTGTGTGTGTGTGTGTGTGTGTGTGTGTGTGTGTGTGTGTGTGTGTGTGTGTGTGTGTGTGTGTGTGGCAGATTTGTGCATGTACTGTATATATGATCAATAACTGTTTTTACATGGATATACGATTGTTTATATTTTATGTCATGTTGTTGTCATGTGCATAATCACCCGGCATCATTCCTGTTCAATACATCCTCTGAACTTTTCTGAAATGGCAAGTCATAAATCTTTCCACCCTGCTCAGTTTGTCTCCCTTCCCTTTGCTGCATGGTGATGCAGTAAGGCACCACTTTCTGTTTGTATCATTCTGCACCTTTATGCTGTGGTACTGAAGTTTTGCAGCTGTGCTGTCCTTTAGAGTATTCACCCCTTACTGCTGGATATAGTCATTTATTTACCCGTGGTACACTTTAAGTGAGGATAGTGTAAACATGTTTATCACAGCTATTTTCTTTATCTGTACCCGTGTGTATGTTTATGAAAAAGCAGCATATGGATTTAGACTCTGGACAGCAGCAGTATTTACTCTATGGTTTTATTGCATGCTTGTGCACAGTATTTCACAACTTATGGTGTTATGTTTTTTTCTGCTGTAATAGATTGTGTGTGATGATAATTAATAAATACAATAAAATACAACACTAACAAATGCCAGGCATGAAAGCATAATATTGCAGTTCAGTATATTATCACACATGGTCACTCTCCCCAGTATTTCAGATACCCAGAATGAGAAATGTTTATCTGTTGTCCTCATCCTCAGACAAATATCGATCTCCTCACTAGCTACACCTGAGTAGTAAAAGAGTTTCTAAAGCTCCACATTTTTATATGTGCATACAAAATTAAATTGAAAAAGTCTAAGATGTACTAAGGATCAGAAATCCAGCAGCATCTCGAGAGACGTGTCACAATTTGAGGGGATAATGGATGGCAGTACTGAGTACCAGTGGCAGCTAAGTAATCCTGCAGAGCCATACACCTTTAAGGCCCTCTGCAGTAGTGGGGTTTCTTTAAATAGTGAGGCTTAACCTGCCATGGTGGTTAGATGACAAGGTTGGGAATCGGATAAATACATCAGTCAAAGAAGTAGCCTAGATCAACCTGACTCTGCTTCTATGTGTCAGACCAGATGTTTGTTCAGGGCTGTTGATCTTTGTCAGTGTATTTGACAACAGATGTGTAGATTTAGCTCAATACTGCAAGATGTTGTGTATAGATAGATGTATAGGATTGTGTTTTATTTTGTTGTAAAATAAATGAAATAGCCCAAATCTTCTTGTCTTAGCCCAGTCACATATATAGTAGATGACAACAAATAGAAAGAATGAGTAATGGCATAATATTTCAGTCATGTCAACACCAACACTGCTAGCCACTTATCTGTTTCCGATTCTATCCTGTGACAGTAACATGCGTTTATGCTCTGGTTAAAGAAATGAATGGCCCCATGTAACTGAAATCAATAAAGCCTGGTAAGCTGGCTAAGGGAGAGTGCTGAGCCCTACACTTTGTGTAAAAGAATATGTGGTTCTTTACCTGGCTGAAGTGCTACCATGTTTTATTTATTTTTATTTTATTTATTTATTGTATTTGTTTTTACAGTTGACTGAGGCATTCATTGTAATCTAAACCTGATGTGGTTTTGTTTAGAAGTATAGAAATACAGACATGCAGGGATGTGATCAGGAGTATGGACTTCATACTAATTCTGTTTTTTCCCTTGGTGTTGTTTTCTCTCCATCTTCCCTCTTTTCAATCCCTGCAGCCACAACTTGAGGACTGCATCGTTTCGGCACCCTGTGACCGGACAGATATCCCCTGAAAACACAGAATACACACTACAAGACAGGTGAGTGTTTTTTTTTCTTCTTCCCTGGGAATGATGCATATACTGCATGCTTAAATGTACAGATTCAGTTAATTCAAGGTTATGCGTTTGGATTCTACAAATAGACTGGAGAATAGTCGGTATGTTTTAACTAAAAAAAGTGTTTCAGTTAGCAGCTGGAAGCTGGAGCTGCGGTCATAGTCAGAATAGTAAAGAATAGGCAACGTTATAATTTTCATCAAATTGATGTATTGTAAAAATATTGCCTTAATAGGATTTATGGTAATGGCATGGCCGACACTCACATATACTTTTGTGTTAATATCACATCTGGTGTCATGAATCTGCCTCATCATTCAGCCAAGTTTTTCTTTTCTTTTTTCTGGTCCATTTAAGCCATTATTCTCAGTGAAGTTGAAGTCATAAAAATGGAAAGCTGACTGTGTGCCTCTGACTTTGATACTGGAATTGACAGAATATCCCGAAGATATTTCTTAAGAAGAATCAACAGTGCCTTGTTTTCATTCACTACAGTATAACTTGTCATTGCTTGGCAGTTGGATTTATTGTCATTTGGATTTGTTGTCATTTTATGTCATTGTATGAATCTCATCCTGCAAAGCCATCAAAGCTGTACGGCAGGTTTACAGCACAATATAAGGCAGCAGGTGTCTGATCGTATTTAAGCTGGCCAATGTAAGACGATCATGCATGGGGCTGATTCCACTTAAGGCAGAAGCAGGTTTAGATTCAAAGTATGTGACCTCCACATTCCCACTAATTAAAAGATGGTCTGTTTAAGCAATGCAAAACTGATTGTGATTCATCTGCATCCTCCACTGTCATTCATTCCCTTAAACTCTTCATTATCCCTCATTCAGTTTTGTTGAGCCATGGATTTGTATACCATCAAGGGGCTTTAAAGTTACGGTTGCCTTAGTTGCTGCAACATAATGATGCTTTCACTTTGAAATGTCAGTCATAATCTCTTAAAGCTACGGTAAGAATAGTATCAATTTTATGCCCCTTTCACAACAACATGGCATGCCATGAAACGGACAGGACAAGGTAATGAAAGATAGTCTCAGCATACATTATACTGTACAGTAGGCATAATAAAATTCTGTATACATAATTTAAATATTTATTATTAAAGGAACACACAAGATGTTTCATACATACTGTACGTCCAACTGTCCGTACGCACTCTTGAAACCACAGCAATCACCTGTTTTTGGCAACTACTAACTACTACTAAGAGAATAGTTCAGCTTTCAGCATACAGATTTAAAGAAATCCTGCTTTGATGTGGTGAATGCCACAATTTTACAGTTTTTGGACTGAGCATATATCCACCTTAACTCATCCAACACAAAAAACACATCCAATGAATGTAAAATAATTCATGTGTGACATGTTTTTTTTATCAATATAAGATCTTAGTTACTTTCAGTGTTCATCAGAAAAATGTATGACTGAGAAAGATCAGTTGAAACTTGAGGAATGATGCCACATCAGTGCATGTGAACATTCAAAGTAGTCTGTTAAACACTAGTCTATATCCTTGACGTTCCACTTCCCGGATTGCTCCGTTGCCGACGGAAATTCCGCCGGATATCCGTTGCCTTGGGCTTTCTTTGTCCTTCTTATGAGGACTACGGTTAACCTTTTCTCAGATCTCTGCAGGGTAGATCCAGAGAGCCAGCTAGACTATCTGTCCAATCTGAGTTTTCTGTTGCACGACTAAAACAACCTTTGAACGTACACATGTTCCACCAAAACAAGTTCCTTCCCAAGGCTATTTTGCAGTGGCGCTGTTGCTCCATACGGCGCTTAGCGCTGCCCAAGATGATTGTGATTGGTTTAACCTCTCAAGGTTCACTGTACCGTGGACGGCACATTTTGTGACTGTGGCGTAACCTCCACTCATAAACGTTTTTATAACTTTAAAGCATTAAATCTTCAAAATATACAGCCATGCGACACCCCAATTGAAAACTTAGTCTCTCATGATTCAATTAAGCCCACACACAAAGCATAAGATGATTTATAGCAGTTATACAACTGCTACAAAGTTAAAGAAAATAAAACAATACAGCCGAAAACTGCGCAGCTGGTGTCTAGAATCGAGAGTACATCCATACCTATTTTCCTTGTCCCTTTAGCCACAAAGGAGTATTTAGCCCAAAGCTTTTTTTTCATAAATCCCCAAGAGTCCAAGGAAATGGAATATCCAAGCTGTTATGTCCAAAACAAGCTGTTCGCCTCACAATGTTGAAGTTTCTTCATTTCCGCACTTCTAACGCGGCCTCGCTTCTCTCTCCTACATGCTTGATGTGGGCGTCACTGTATTCTCTGAGATCTAAGGTTTCCATAGATACCTGTTATGAGCCAATCCGTCCAGGTTTGCCTGTGATATCCCCATTGGAAGCCGAGGATGCCTCTGACACCATGTGAGCGACATTTGCTCGGACCAGTTAAATTTAAATGCTATAAGACCCGTCTACATTTTTAGCCAATGAGCAGACAATTCGATAGACACCTAATTTGACCCTGAAATTTTAACCCTGTAATGGCTGGAGCTGTGTCAAAGCAAAAACAGGGCCTCCTATAAGCATATCACACCCTGTGCAATTTATAATTACTTATTTCTATATATTTATGTATATAGTTATTTCAAGTATGTGTATGATTGATGTGGGTGTGTTTGTGTATTTGAGAAGTGTTTTATTTTGTACTTTATTGGCTTTTTTCTTAGCACTTTTCAAATTGAAATAAGAAAAACGGACAGACATATCTGTAGAAAAAGATTCCATCTTTCCATCAAAATCCATTTTTGAGTCTTTTGGCTTCTGGATTTTTTCTGTAGTAAGCTGAGACACGTGGCTATGGCATTGGTATATCTGTATCTTACCAGATGTGTTTACAGCAGTGTATTTTAATCATTTTACAGATGTATGACTTGGTCGGAAATAAAAACCCTCCATTCTAGCCTCTGTAACTCTGTGGCAGTAGCATCACCCTGACACTGAATTTTTCCAATGATGTCAGGCACATCCCAGAGTGTCAAAGAATATGGGCGCTGTACCACTTTTAATTTGGGTATGACGTTTAGAAGCGTTTTTTAAGAGGTTAAAGAAATGCCAATAAACCAGAGCACGTTTTTCTCCCATCCTGGAATGCTGTGTGGACTCGCCAGACCCTCCTCCGCAGCACTGTGGATGAAGGACTGGCAATGTGAGACTAGTCAAACACTAGCTCTAAATACTGGTTACATACACTACAGTATTTCACAATGTACGTTATCCGTTTTACGATAAATCTTCAAGCAGCTTTAAATACTAGAATTATTTTTCTAGTTTTAGCTCAGTGTTAAACTAAGACTATGAGAAGAGATGAGAAAAAGGCAGCTTTAGTGCAGATGTAGGTCAATTCAGCAACATTGTAAGATACAAAGTGTGAATTTCAATTAACTATTTTAACTCCAGCATCTACTCTAAACCACTCTGTGTTGCAGTACACACACACACACACACACACACACACACACACACACACACACACACACACACACACACACACACACACACACACACACACACACACACACACACACACACACACACACACTGCTAACTGCTGTGTGATACCTTTTACATATTTACATTACTGCTGTATTTTTGTGCCTTTCTCTTGCACCCTTCTTTTCATAATGCTGTTGTAGAGTTTAGTGGAGAGCATGACAGCTGGGGTGCAGTCTTGGTATCGAATGTGTGCAACACAGGCATGACCTTACTGTGGCTGCAAAATGTTGCTTCTGTTCACTGTCATGGTGATGTTGTGGGCTTCAATCTGCATATAATGATATCTGAAAAGGAAATTGGTTTCTTCCTTGAATCATTGACTGCCTTCCAAGTAAGGAGAACCTCAGTGTGTTCCCTGGAGACCCGTATCGGATTGAGGACAGAACAGGAAAAAGAGCTTTAGGAGGCCCTTCCCCATGGAGGGGTCGATCAGCCAATGCTTAGTCTGCCTTTGTTATAGATTATCACACTATGATCAATTCGTCAACTCTCCCCGTGGGCACCCACTGCCTGCAAGGATTAGAATAAGTCAAATATTGCCCTCATTTCCATCATACAGTAGCAAGAGAAGCAGGGAGATGGAGCTTAGTGTCTTCCCCCCTTCTACACTACGTGATGTGAAATATCGCTCCTCTCCACCACATGCCATAACAAATCTCCTGGGGAACTGTTCAAATGACAGTGGTGGTAAACAGTATGAAAGCTTCACATAAAACAGCAGAGTCCCGTTGATATGACAGAAACATCCTGTAAAAATGCTGGCTGAAGTCCAGACTGTGAGTGCAGATACTGGATGTTTTGTTCCACTGTGGTCTCTCTTGTTCTACTACCGTTTTTTTTTGTTTTTTTTTGCTTTAGCACACACATCTCTCGCTTATCTTTTCCCCCCCCTTAGCTTCAGTGTAGTGCAGCAACACGAAGCAGGAAAAAACAACAGGGTTAGGGCTTTTAACCTCTTTGCAGAACAATGCAGGGCGCTAGTGGCAGTGTTGTCAGAGAGACAGTGAACACATTTCTTCCTATTGTAAATTCACTCCTGAAGTCAGGAAGACTAGTACTGTCAGTTGCATGTCAATTATACTGGTTGACTGGCTGCAGATAAGTTTTAAATATGTTGTAAAAGTTTCCTTACCTTATACCTTCTTAAGAAGTGATGGACATTTTTTTCTAGGCATGTGAGAGGGAATATGAACAATACTATTAAATAAACACTTGAAGTGAGTGTAACAATCATTTTTTAATATAATAGTTGGTCCATAGTGGACCTGGTGGTTCCAGCATCACAGAAATAATAATAATAATAATAATAATAATAATAATAATAATAATAATAGTAATTTATACTTTATTAATCCCGCATGGGAAATTACAATGGTTGGTACAGATCAGAGATCTCCTTATGGATCATCTCACCGGTTCCTGCATGTTGAATTTTTAAAACAAAAGTTAAAGGTTGCTTTGTGGGGAGTGTTGATGTTTCTCTTTTAAGGGAGGGAGTTGAAACCATGGTGGAGTTGCAACGGGGTCTAGCAGGTTTATATGATTATTTATATGTAATTTGTTTAATGTTTTGTTTGTGGTTTGTATTGTGTTAATACAGTAATATTCCTTTGAGTTGTTTTAAATTCGTAACAAAAATCTAATCAAATCAAACATAACCATAACCTAGGATGGTTCTAAGGGCATGACAATAACTTCCTTTTAATCCAGTGGTCTGCACAGTTTTCCAATATAAACCCAACAGAGAACTTTTAAAATGTGATGTGACAGGAGGTCTGCAGGATTTGTGGATGAAATATCTGCTGGAACTGGATGTTATTACCTTATCAACACAGACTAAAATTCCTACAATACATTTGTTGGACCTTGTTAAATCAAATCCGGGCTGTCTCCAGTTTTCCCATTATCTACTGTATGATGCATCTCTTTTTGAGCACATGCTGTAGGGCAAATCTGAATCACCCTGGAAGTGAATGGATTTACCATTGCAGTAAAATACTTTGTATTGTTGGATACAGAACAAAAAATTGTTATTTTGTAATTTGTTGTGTGTTATTTGATAACCTGTAGTGAGTACCACTTGGTAAATTCATCAATATCAGAAGAAAAAGAAGGTGGAGCTGGACCTGATGGGTGGAGCTAGACCTATGAGGGGGGACTGGACCAGGTCAAACTCTGCCCATTTGGCTCTGCAGTGAGCACCACTTGACTATTGAGCAGTATTTCTTCCATGTTGATTTTTCTGGATTCATGGTAATATGATGATGTCATGAGGAAATGTGAGGTGGGACGTGTATAGAAGCTGTCCAAAGATGTGTGTGTGTGTGTGTGTGTGTGTGTGTGTGTGTGTGTGTGTGCATGTATGTATGGTTTAACCAAAGGCATTGGTTCTTTTTTTGTTTGTTTTGACTTGTTATCTGGGTCGGTGTATGATGTGTGCCCCGAGGTGTGTGTCAGACCAAGTGTCACTGGAGTGTTTGGCACACAAAGCTTCCACTGTTAACACATCCACCGCAGAGCCATTGGCTGTGAGAGGTTGCGTGGCAGTGTCAGGAAATAGACATATCCTTTATATGTGAAAGCTCAGCACAGGGCTGTGTCCCTGCATATCTGTAGTTTGTCGGAGGAATTAAGAGGGAATATCACTAATCAATGGTTCTCATCTTGTCTGTATTACTGATTTGCTGCTGTTCTGCCTTTTCAACTGTAGGATAGAAGTCCGTATGTCCAAGTCAGCGGCCAATCAGAGATCCCCGAGCATGGTCACAAAGTCCTCCAGGGCTGTGACATCAGCAGCAGTGGATGCCACCTCAGTGTCAAAGGTGAGTATCAGTGTTTGTCTTTATTGAGAGCCCAACGTTTATGTCAAGTATGTTTCACTTGTGTTTGTCAGTTTTAATGTAAACTTTAAAAATGTAACAATCTTTACAGAGAAAATTAATCCTAAAACAAAATCAAAATGTTTTTTTTTTTCAGGTTTTCTTATTTGACATTTATCGTAATTGACCAAGCATTTCCTTTTGGGGTAGTGAATTTCTTTAGAAGCTCTCTTGATGTTTAATCAACTCTAGAAGACATCATCTCACTCGGATTAACCGCAACAAAGAGCAATAATTTAGTCATTTTTTTAAGCATAATAAAACTTATTACACATCCTCAGGGACTGGACAGGGGTGCGGTGTACAGTATGCATCTTTGTGATAGACTTGCTGTTATTTCCACAGTGATCACATGTTTTGTCACTGAATATGAGACACACCACCGAAGCGCATGGCTGTAATTAAATCACAGAGAAATCTGAAATAGCTAATGCTACTCCTGGAAGCCACTGTTTCAATGCAACTTAACGTGAGAGACATCTATTGCTCTGAGGGACATGAATGCATGAATACTTGAAGAAATGTTTTTTTCAAATAATTGTGATTTTAGACTACATTGTTGTAGAGCTGAAATGATCAATTAGTCGATCTAAAATAAATTGATGAGCAACAATTCTGATAATTGCTGGTTCCAGACCCTCATGTGTGAACCCTTTTTTGCTTTTCTTTGTCTAATATATCAGTACACTAAATATCTTTGGGTTGTGAACTGTGATCTGACAAAACAGACAATATTGAAGACGTTACGTTGGGCTCTTGGAGCTTCTGAAGGACATTCTTAACTAATTTCAGACATGTTATAGACCAAATTATAGAGAAAATAATCAGCAGATCAACAGATAACATTGTCTGTGTGATGATTGTTTTGTGTGACTGACTTACCTTACCTTTTGGTCCCTCTGATGTTCTTCATTTTGTCTCATTAAAATGTGTCACATTTATGCGGAATTGGGTATGCATATTTGTCCCCTCAACATTTGTGTCTTCTTTTAGCCAGCTGCTCAACCCAACAATACCAGGTATTTCTGTAGAAAAGCATCCAAGAAAAAGTACAATTTAATTGTGTCAGAGAAAACGTAGTCTAAAATGACCTTGTCATGGATGCACGCATCCACAAGGATAGCCAGTTGGTATTTCCTCTTTTCATTATGGGTGTTAGAAGAAGGAAGTTCCTGGAAAGAAGGCCAGTTAACTCCATTTTGCAGTTGTATTATCTGCACTGTGGAGGGCAATGCCATGGTATACACCTTTGTTTACTACATATTTTATTTCAGGTTACTGTTTTGTTGTTTTCATAACATGAAAAACATTCTAATGTGCCTTTTGTTTTATAAAATCCAGGAGGTTTTTATTGTTCTAATATAACAATATTTATTTTGCTTTATAATATTTGTTTGCGTTCGTCTTGTGTTGGACCCCAGGAAGAATAGTCTTCACTACAGTGATGACTAATCCTTAATAAACAATAAACAACACCAGTAGTTTTCAGACTCTTTTTGTCATGGCCCCCTTCAGAAGCCAAAACAAATTCATGACGCCCTTTCCTCATGTAAACCGATTAAATGTTATCAATCTTTAACAATATTGGGGAAACTACTGTCAATTTAATCAATTCATTTTCTTTAACTTTAATTTTGCCCCAACAAGCCACCACATAATCAAGTATTTTGGGTTTTCTTTGCTTTCTGCAGGGCTCCAGAGGTGCGGGGAAAGTGCACAGCTTTGGCAAGAGGGATCATGCTATTAAAAGAAACCTCAACATCCCAGTGGTGGTGAGAGGCTGGCTCTATAAACAGGTGAGCTGGGTTCCTCTGCTCTTATTTTTAGTCTTAAAGAAAGACCCCATCTGTCACGTATACAAGCACATTTTAAAGGGTTTTGTGTAGAATCTGATGTTCTGTGAACTGTACCATTTACAAAATGAATCCTCACAATACCCTTTCAAAACCCTTCTAATCTGGATTTGAGTGTTTTATGAAACAGCATCTTAAGCAGCATGACAAACAAAGACAAACAATTCCCCGACCAAACCCAGAGTTAGAGACATGCACTGCTTAGTCAAATGTAGAGGCTGCAGCTTTGTGCCAAATGCTGCAAGAAAAAAAGGAACTTAAATTAAATTATTGTTCTAATATTATGCATGAAGTCCCCCCCTCCCCTCCCGAGTGCTGTATTCCCGAACTGCACTTTATTATTAAAAAGTTCCTGCAAGGAGGATTTCTTAATACACTGTGTTGCGTTTCCCCCTTCACCTCCAGGACAGCTCTGGAATGCGGCTGTGGAAAAGGAAATGGTTTGTTTTGTCAGACTACTGCTTGTTTTACTACAAAGGTGAGTCTATTAAAAGTGCACTTGGCCATGGTTTAACAGACAAAACTTGAAATGGTCATACAAATATACAAATCTTCGGCGACCTCCTATGAGGGATATTAATTTCTTGAATAATTCTTGCTATCTCTTACTCTCCCCGGCTTTCTCTTCCTCCAACTTTTCCATCCTTATTAACTTGAGTGTTTTATTATGGGATGTAATTTGTGCTTGTTTTGCCAGAGCATCTACTTCCTGTCTTCCATTAATCATACTGAATAATAGATAAGCCACATGCCAGCTTGTGCCACATGGCCTCGACCAGACAAGAATCTACCATGAATAATGCCTTGCTAATTTTCCTGCTGTTCATTAAATCTGCAGTCAGTCATACTCTGTGTTGTTTGTTCCTTCTTTACAGACAGCAGAGAGGAGACGGTGCTCGGGAGCATCCCTCTGCCCAGTTATGTCATTGCACCAGTTGAGCCTGATGATCACATAAACCGCAAATACGCTTTCAAGGTAACACTGAAGTGGCATTGAATCAGATTTATGAAAGAAATTATAATGCCAGAAAAACATGTTTACTACATACAGCTTTTTCTAAGAATATTCATTGCTACATCACTATTTGGAAGCAATCCTCACATACTCATTTCCCTGGTGTGGTCTCTGTAACACAGGAAGGATGGTTGGGTAGTCCCTGCATACTGGATGACATTTTCAATTTTTGTGTGAATGCTGATTCAGCAGTATTCACAGAATCAGATAACAACTGATTCTTCTGTACAATTTTCGGTCGCCTACTACTTCTGCATACTTTCATCTACAAAAACCATTCAAATATCAAAATGTTCAGCTCTTTAAGGACATTTGTGCTTTTATTCAACTTTTTTCCCACCATTTATAGTTTTTCAAATATTAAGCTTTTTTACACTTAGTCCTGCTGCCAATAGACAACCAGCATACATACAGTACATATGACTTTTTTTTATCACCTATTTGTCATTGTTTTCAACATACTATGCTATTACTGTTTTCAAGTTAAAGTATTTGGTGGTACACTGGCTCGGTGGTTAGTACTTCTGCCAACAAACAGTTAGTAAGTATTAACTGCAGCAAGTAGACCCAGACCCAGGTTTGATAACCAGTCTTGGCTGGCCTTTTTCCTGACTATTTTTTTTTGACATACTTTGATTTTTTAGTGGCGTTTTTTTGACATACTATACTATGACTTTGTTATCACTTTTTTCGACAGACTATACTAAGACTATGACTTTTTTCGACATATATATGCAATGACTTTTTTTCGACATACTATGCTATGACTTTATCACCTTCTTCGACATATATAGACTTTTTTTATCACTTCTTTTGACACACTATGACTATGACTTTTTGCTGTTTTCAACGTAAATTCTTTGCCAACAGGCATCCAGCCAGTATTCGCTGCAGCAAGTAGAGCCTGATCTAGGTTTGATACCCCGTCAGGGCTGGCACTTTTCGAAATACTACACTTTGACTTTTTAATGGCATTTTTCAACATACTATACTATGGCTTTGTTATCACTTTTTTCGACATATATATGACTTTTTTTCGACTTACTATACTTTGACTTTTTTCGACGTACTATACGTTGACTTTTTCCGACACACTATACTATGACTTTTTTCGACATACATACTATGACTTTTTTACCACTTTTTTTAATCACTTTTTTGGACATCCAATGCAATTACTATTTTTGACTTAAATTCTTTGGTGGCACCTGGCTCAGTGGTTAGTACTACTGCCAACAGGCAAACAACAAGTAGGCACTGCAGCAATTTAACCCTGTAGACCCAGCGTTACCCATTCTGACACACTACATTTTTATTTTTTAATGACCATATACTATACTATGACTTTTGTATCACTTTTTCGACATACTATACTATGACTTTTTTCAATATGCTATACTAAGACTTTTTTTGTGCATTTCCACCTTTAATCATTAGGACAGCTTAGATAATAATATAATAGGGGTAAAACGTGCAAGCCTGGTTGACACCAGACCCTTCTCAGTTGTAACTGAGAGCGGGTCTGGGCAAGCTTCATTCACAGCCCATTTCCAAAGGGGCGTCACCAACGGACACCGCTCAAATGCCTCTGGGGCGCAATTGGATAGTCAAGATTCCCCTCCACAGCACAGAAACCGGTCTCCTCAATGTCCTCAACGACCTCCTCACCTCTGCTGACACCAGTTCCCTCAACATCCTTATCCTCCTCGACCTGAGTGCAGCCTTTGATACCGTGAGCCATAACATCCTTCTCACCAGACTAAAAGACCTCGGTATCGAAGGTACTGTACTCAGCTGGCTCCACTCCTACCTTTCCAACAGATCCCACTTCATCTCTCTCCATACCCACACCTCTGCCACAGCCACAGTCACAGTCACTCAAGGTGTTCCCCAAGGCTCCGTACTGGGCCCCCTCCTCTTCATCATCTACATCCTCCCTCTTGGTCAGATACTCCGCCACTTCAACCTGGACTTCCACTGTTATGCCGATGACACCCAGATCTACCTCAGCACCAAATCCCCCCTCTCCCACATCAACTCCTGTCTGTCAGCTATTAAAACCTGGATGCAACACAACTTCCTCAAACTCAACAGCGATAAAACAGAATTCCTCCTCATAGGCTCCAAATCCACACTCAGCAAAATCAATAACCCCACTCTCACCATCGATGGCACCATTGTCTCCCCATCTCTCCAGGCCCGTAACCTTGGTGTGATCTTTGACTCCACCCTCTCCCTTGAGCCCCACATCCGTCATGTCATTAAAACCTCCTTCTTTCACCTCCGCAACATCTCCAAAATCAGACCCTCTCTCACACCCCCCGCTGCTGAAAGACTCATTCACGCCTTCATCTCCTCCCGACTGGACTACTGCAACTCACTTCTACTCGGCATCAGCTCTACCAACATCAACCGACTCCAACTGGTCCAAAACTCAGCCGCCCGACTCATCACCCACTCCAAATCCTGGCACCACATCACTCCAGTCCTAAAACAACTCCACTGGCTTACTATCTCCCACCAGATCACCTACAAAATCCTGGTCCCTCCACCATCTGGCTCCCTCATACCTCACTGACCTCCTCTCCCCGTACCAACCCTCACGGTCCCTCAGATCCACCTCAGCTGGTCTCCTCTGCATCCAAAAGTCCAACCTCCGCAGTTTTGGGGACAGTGCGTTCTCCAGGGCAGCTCCCAGGCTCTGGAACTCCCTCCCCCGCACCTCTGAGTCCCTCACCATCTTCCAGTCTCGCCTCAAGACCCATCTCTTCACCACTGCCTATCCCTAGCCCCACGCCCCTCCCCTTTTCATCTATGCCTGAATCTTGTTTTGTTTTGTTTTGTTTTGTTTGTTTGTCTTTATTATCTATACCCTGTAAAGCGACTTTGAGTTCGTGAAAAGCGCTATATAAATTCAATTTATTATTATTATTATTATTAAGATTCCCGGCAAACTAAGATAAACAGTTAGACTACAAACCGACAGCTTTTTTTTAAGCTTGTTTGTAAAAATTTGCTATTTGCAGAGTAGAGCTGTGTTTGCATAAAACAGCACGGTGGATAAGAGTGAACTGGGCAGACAGAGCAGATTGAAATATTGCTTTCTACATGTTTATGCCTGTAGACAGGTGAGTGCATTGATAAGTATTGGCTTTTTACTCACGAAGGTTATATTGTAGCCTACTTACAGTAACGAGACTAGTTAATCTGCCCCAGCGGCCATTGGTAATCCTCTTTGTATTGTTTCCAGTCAGAGATATGAGCCAATCAAACTACCATAAATAACAGGTCGCGCAACTGTGAACGTTGTAATTGGGCATGCGGATGAGAGAGTGCTTCAGCATTTCAACCATGATTTCAACACACCAATAACTCTCTTGCACCAAAAATGTTCACAAGTCATTTTTTGGAAGTCCAAGTCAAGTCTCAAGTCTTTGAGGGGCAAGTTCAAGTCAAGTCTCAAATCTTTTGCCACAAGTCAAGTCTCAAGTCTCTGGCCATCTGATCTGTCCCTAACACTGTATTGTTAAATCTTATGAATTCAAAGCATGTCCTGTAGCTACGATCCATACAGTACAGTATCAAAATCAGTTGTTGGATAACTTTATGGGGTCTACTTAACACATCCCTCTAGCCCTCGGACCTGGTGAAATATTAACCTACGTCTGTCACATCATATGGATACAACTATAAATATACAATTTGCCAGTTCCCAGCATTAGCACAACACTTTGCGATGGTTAGATTGTTACCTGTGACGATATATGCTAAATTTAACGTCTCTTTCACTCAAAAATGTGAAATGTCGAAGTGGAAATTAAGAGAATAGTGGCAGCACCACACCAATTACAGAACAACATGCATCTCAGTCTTAGTCCAAATTACGCACAATAAGCAGTTTGAACTCACTGATGTAATGCCATTTATTTTCTAAGTGTTAGTACGCTCAGTAAAACTGAGTCCAGCGCTAGGGAGATCCGACTCAGAGGAGGAGAGGTTAGTGAGGCCAGTGTCTCCACGGCAGGTGACAGTGCGCACGGATCCGCTGCGCCACGCATGGGTGAAATAATGAAATAGTAAATAGGACTACAGTAACAGAAATATGTGCAGAATTGAGACAGTCAAGACGGCCCAGTGTTTGGTGGACCGAGTACACCTTGTTCACTTAATAGCCTACAAATCAACCACGGGATCAATTACGTATCACGAGTTTGCCCACCCGACACAGCGTTTGTTCCTGGAGAGATGGATCCGTGCGTCCCGCCTCCTGTGCACCATGGATGTCTGAGCCTCAGCAACTACTGACTATAAAGATACAATTTGCCTGTTCCCAGCATTAGCACAACACTTTGCGATGGTTAGCTTGTTACCTGTGACGATATATGCTAAATGTAACGTATCTTTCACATTAGCAAGTGACTGACCTATTTGGGTGCGTTTTGAGATGCCTGATGAAGTTCGACGTTGTTGATCTGACATTATTTATCTTGGTGCCACACACCTTGCATTTAGCTGTTCGCTTACTGCCACTGTTTACAAAGTTATTGAAAGCAAAACTAATGACAAAAGGCACAACTCCGGGAGGACTTGGTGTCGCCATCATCAATGCATTTTTTGATACGTGAGTGCACGCACATAAGGCATAGCGCATGCATTACGTTGCACATTATGGCAAAGGGCAGGGGACTTGCAACTCGTCATACATTTTCCCAACGTAAATGCGCCAATAAAAGAAAATAGAAATACATGAATACATTTAGATTTAAAAAGCAATAATTGCATGAGAACAGGTTGTTGACAAGTCTCGAAGCTCGAGTCTGAATGAAGTCTGAAGTCTTTTGGGTTGAGTTGCAAGTGAAGTCTTTTGGGTCGAGTCCGGGTCAAGTCTGAAGTCAGCTGTTTGTGTGACTTAAATGCCACTCGAGTCCGAGTCTCAGACTCGAGTCCCCATCTCTGTCTTGCACACCTCCGCCTTTAATTATTGGAACAGGTTAGATAGGGGTAAAACATGCAGGAAATTGCAGGAAATACTATGACTTTTTTATCACTTTTTTGACGTATTTTACTATGACTTTTTTCGATATACTAAACTATGACTTTTTTATCACTTTTTTTAATCACTTTTTTTGACATCCTACGCTATTTCTGTTTTCAACTTGAATTCTTTGGTGGCACACTGGCTCAGTGGTTAGTTCTACTGCCAACAAGTAACCAGCAAATAATCACTGCTGCAAGTTATCCCTGAAGCACAAGTTTAATACCCAGTCTGGGCTGGCCCTTTTTCATGACGTTTTTTTTCAACATACTATACTTTGATTTTTTTATGACTTTTTTTGAAATACTATACTATGACTTTTGTATAACTTTTTTCGACATACGACATATGACTTTTTATCACTTTTTTCGACATACTATACTATGAATTTTTTTCAACGTACTATACTATGACTATTTTTAACTTTTATCGACATACTATACTATGACTTTTTTTATCACTTTTTTCGACTACGATACTTTGACTTTTTTTGACATACTATACTATGACGTTTTTATCATTTATTTTCGATATACTATACTATGACTTTTTTCGACATACTATACTATATCTTTTTTATCACTTTTTTTGACATCCTACGCTATTACTGTTTTCAACTTTAATTCATTGTTGGCACACTGGCTCAGTGTTTAGTAGCCTAATACTGCCAGCAACTATTGCAGCAAGTTATCCTTGCAGACCCTGGTTTGATATGCAGTCCGGGCTGTCCCTTTTTCATGACGTTTTTTTTAGACATACTATACTTTGATTTTTTTATGACTTTTTTCAATATACTATACTATGACTTTTTTTATCACTTTTTTTGATATACTAAACTGTGACTTTTTATCTTTTTTTTTTTTTTACATACTATACTATCACTTTTTTATCACTTCTTTTAAATCACTTTTTTTGACATCCTACGCTATTACTGTTTTCAATGTGAGTTCTTCGGTGGCATACTCACTCAGTGGTTGGTTGCCAACAAGCAACCAGCAAGTAGTCATTGCAGTAAATTATACCTGCAGACACAGGTTCGATACCCAGTCCGGGCTGGCCCTTTTTCATGATGTTTTTTTCAACATACTATACTTTGACTTTTGTATAACTTTTTTTCGACATACTATACTATGACGTTTTATCAATATGCTAAACTATGACTTTTTTTATCACTTTTTTTCGACATACTATACTATGACTTTTTTTCAACGTACTATACTATGACTATTTTTTTAACTTTTTTCGACATACTATACTATGACTTTTTTATCACTTTTTTTCGATATGCTATACTGACTGAAGTTTTTTTTCAATGCATTTCTGCCTTTAATTTTTAGGACAGCTTAGATGTGACGGAAAAGACATGCAGGAAATTGCTGCAGGTCAGATTTGAACCATGGGATTCTTGCTGGAGGAATAAACCTCCTTTATATGGGCATGCACTACACCGACTGAGCTATCCAGTTAGACATACAACTGTCCTGTGACGTTTTTATCACTTTTTTCAACATATTACACAAAGACTTTTTTTGACACAGTATACTATGAATTTTTTCAACATACAACACTTTGATTTCTTAATAGCTTTTTTCCGACATTCTATACTATTACTATTGTCAACTTGTGTTATTTGGTGGCACACTGGCTCAGTGGTTAGTACTACTGCCTATAGACAACCACCAAGTAGTCATTGTAGCAAGTAATTCCTGCAGACCCAGGCTCAATACCCAGTCCGGGCTGGCCCTTTCCATGACATTTTTTTCCACATACTATACTATGACTTTGTTATCACTTTTTTCCAGTGTTGGGAACGTTACTTTAAAAAAGTAATTAGTTAAAGTTACTCACTACTTGTTCCAAAAAGTAACTGAGTTAGTAACTGAATTACTCTATAATAAAAGTAACTCGTTACCAGGGAAAGTAACTATTTGCATTACTGTTAAAAAAAAAGTTGCTATATGTCAAAGAATTTGGATTTTTTTGAGCAGTTTTTTTGTTGTGAGGCAGAAAGATCTAGCTTTTGCTGCTTGGAGGACTGTGCTCCGAGTCCTTCTTTGCTAGTGGATGGTGAGCTATCTGTGGTGGAGGTATCAGTGTTTTTGGCCACTAGCTTTGTAGATGCGTGTGTCGTTGTGAGATGCTTCATTAAATTAGAGTTGCTTACAACGGATGTCGACAAAGTCTTCGCTCCTGGACATAATGTATACATTACATGCATGTTCTTACCTTTGACCACAATGAATTTGAAGTAGTGCTTATATCTCCACCTTGAAAATGCCAACTTTTCATCGGATTGCTCCTGACTCGCCATCTCTGCTGCTTCATCGAATCTCTGTTTAGCTGTTGTGTTTGTGTGTGTGTGGCGCGTGCCGTGTGCTGGCATGTGTGTAAAAACACTGGCTCTGATTGGCTACCATGAAACATGACTCTGCCTTAGCCAATCATAATCGCTTACCTCGTTATTAACCCACCTCCTCGCTAGCTGTGAGCAAGGGGTGCGGATTACACAGTTTATTCAATCAATGCATAGTAACACACCGCATTTAACGTCCAGTAACTTTAACGGCGTTGTAACGACGGGAAAAGTAATTAGTTAGATTACCCCATTACTGAAAAAATAACGTTGTTACCTAACGCCGTTCTTTTAAACGGCGTTATTCCAAACACTGCTTTTTTCAACATATGACTTCTTTCGACATACTATATTATGTATTTTTTATGACTTTTTCAACATTCTATACTATGACTTTTTTTGACATACTATACAATGACCTTTTTTATCCCTTTTTTTTATAAACTATACTATGACTTCTGACATGCTATACTATGACTTTTCTTATTTTTTAAAACTTAAAATATTCCACTTTTTGTTTAATACATTATTGGTATTATTCAACATTTCAATGAAATTTGTACTAATTAAAACCATTATTACTTTACTATTCTTACTACTTCACCTTCTTCTTACACAATATGCCAGCAATCCAGTTTAGCTTTAGCAATTTAGCTTTTCAGCAATCACAAGTTATTTCTTCAGGAAATGCATTTCTTGCTTTTTTGAAGGCAGTTTATGATCTGCTATTAGGGCTGGTTATTGAACCTCAGTACTTGAGTACCAACCGAAGTATCAAAAGTTAGAAACAGGTCATAGTTCTGTTTACTCATTGTTTGGTTATGTATTTCCTGATTTTAATTTGAACCGTTCTATTTATAGATCATTTTATTTAAGCAAACGTTTACAGCTGCTTGTATGACAGTAAGAAAACATGAAATACGTATGTGTTTGAGAAGTTTGGCTTATTTTGTTAAATTAACAAAAAATTGTTAATTACATTTTTTAATTTTTTTTTTTTTTTAAAGTAAGGTAGGGAAAAAGTATTGTTTTGTTATTGGTTCCGAAGCAGGTACTGTTTTGCATTTCTTCTCAGAAAATTTTAACCTGTGTTCACATTTTTGGGCGAGAAAGATTTTGCATGCAACTCATCTTTTGATATCTATGAAGACTTCTTTATAGAGTTTGATTGTGTTAAGTCTGATGCAACTTCTGACCTTCTGGTCAGAAGTTCTGGTCGTCTTTTTACTGTAACACAAAAACAATGTAGGGTGTTACTTGACAATGGTTGGCTGCAGTACAACCCTGTATGTAGTCAGAAATACATTTTGCACTGTGTTTTGGTAGCCCTAGCAGTGTGCTGGAGAGGCTGCAGTGTAGTCTTCAATATGGTGTGCTGACTGTGCACAGTGCAAAAGCTTTGTTCTTTCACTGAAATCTGAATGGCACATAACCCATTTGCTATACTGTACCCAATAGAGTCAACCCCGTATTTGGTAATAGTGTTATTTTTATTTAAAAATGTGCAACATAACTTTTCCTTGCATGCAGCAAAGTCTGTGAATTCTGCCAGAGGACAGCAAAGAGATCTATGTATTTTGGTTAAGGCAAGATTGTTAACATTATCCAGCTCCTCTTTTGTGGAAACACAGCGCTAGTTGCAAAGAACAATAGTGGTGAATGTTTGATGCACCACTGCAGCTTCAGGGCATTCAGTTGCAATCCTTTCAGCTCCTTTGTACTTATGCTTTTGTTCTTAGATTCTGTGTGTATGTGTGCGTGTCTGAGTGTGAGTGCATGTCTGTGTGAGTATGAATGTGTGCATGTGCGGTACACGTCTCCTGCGTTTTAAAGATCATATTACATAGAATAATTGTGCTGCTGGAGATATTAATTATACATTCAGCCTACTCATCGTCTCCTCCCACCACTTGCTGGAGAGTGTGTGTAAGGTTAGGTGAAATGAGCCTGGGCTCTGCTGTACCACCTTGTATTTAAGAGATCTCTTTTCCCTACAGCTCTCTCTGAGCCATCATGCATTAAAGAGCAGGTGATTTCATTACGTGTATCTGAGGTGCTTTGGAAATATTCAGTTACTGCTAAATAAGCATGACAGCAACTCAATAGATGTCTGGTGTTGTTCAACAACGCAGTGTTTCTGATTGTTAGAGCTACTGACGGACTACAGTTTGTGCTGGCCTGAAATAATGCGAGATGGGGACACAAAATATTCTCAAAATCAATTTGATTAGCAGTTGAATGGAGATTATATAATAAATCAGGTTTAAGTCTTCTCTTAAGTACTTGTACTTTAGAGTATGTTTTTAACCTTCCCTGATGCACTGACACCGTGATGATATGTCTGATTGTAAAATGTAAAAACACTTATGATGCTGTCACTGTTACTCGTTCTTGCTTCTGTGATGACTGCCATAAGACCACAGCCGGAGCCATTTCTGTTTCTTTCTTATTGAGTCAGCAACTTCCTGTTGTTTTCTGTTGTTCTCTTATTTTTGCTCATCTCACTGTGTTTCTCTCATTCCCTGTTGGTCAATTGCCTCCCATTGTGACCCGGTGTGTGCGCGAGCGGAGTGAGTACTGTTCTCTATAGGCGGTCGTCCTTAATCCCATTGGCTTCCTGTCTTGCATGAATAGGTATTTGATTTTACTTTAGCCTCATCAGTGGACCTCAGCTCATTTTGTTTCATATTATGCTAGCAGCTGATAAACACACATTTCTAAATGTGCATCAAAATCTCATAATGTACAGACATGATTACAGTCATCTATAGACAATGCCAGAGCACAAAGAGGTGCCATTAGTTTTAGTTAACAACTTTGCTGTGATTTGTTTCAGAATAAAAACAGAAAAAGGGAAAACTATTATTATTACATATTATTACAGTTTTTCTCAATTGCTAAAACACTAAAACCCATTGGCTGAACAAAGTTCTCAGTTGCCTGAACTCATTTAGCTAATTGTGCAGTCTGTTGTCAATACCTTAAACCATTTCACATGGTAAAACACAATTTGCAGATCTCACTTAGACTGTTCAGCAAAACTCTAAACACATTCTCATTCTCAAAACACATTCTGCACTCTAATGCACATGTCATCCATACTGGTAAACACAAATGGCAACAATCAAATACAAATAGAGAACACATGTCATTGATTGAACACAACCACTCAAAATTGATTTCACTTGTTTCAAATGATGTGACACAACCAATATAAGCCAGTTCAGAGAGCAAACAGGTTGTTGAAAGTGGGAAGGAGAAAGTCTGAGAATGGATAGATGAAACAATGTGAGAGGACGAGGACGAGTGCGTATGCGAGGTGTCAGGGCTGGATACGGCACACAAGAGGCTTCTTCCCCCGTTGCCTCAGGAGGGACAATATTGCTTGCGATGTCAATGAAGTGCTCTGGCCTGACCCAGCCCAAAGACAAGAAGAAGCACATTGAGCATTGTAGGCTGTATACTGTACAATGAACACATTGTATGGCCCTGAACATTGTGCTTTCCATTTGTTACTGTAACAGTACTGATTGCTCAATAGATTTTGACTGGTTGCAGGTTCATATCAACAAAGAATTACAAGAATTACAGTATCACAGAGACAAAGGACAAGTTTGTGAGATGCAGGGTACAGTACTGTAAAAATAGGGGGTACAAGGAGGAGGAAGAACAAAAAAATTTCAAAGAGCAAAGCAGAGTAGTAATTTCTAATCAATTTTGAGCTACTATGATAGAACATGTTTTCATGTGACAGTGACGGAAAAATATGAAATTTGTTTTGAGATTAAAAATGTACTTCTCCCTGAGAACTATATGTTTTGAACAATGTGTTTTCTATTTTTTGGTGTATTGTTTACTGACTGCTTGATAGTGTATATAATTGTGATCACTTTGTTTATGATTTGAGAGCAGTGTTTTTGAACACAGGTAAAACTGTTTTGAGGCGAAAGTTTCATTTTGCAAGAGGAGTCAGAGGTTTTGTAAATAGTGCTTGAAGGTGAGGTTTTGTGTTTAATGTTTTCAGAAAATGGAGCAATTTTCAGTAATTGTGTTTTAGCAATTGAGAAAAACTGTATTATAGTCCACCAATTATTTGGACAATGTGAGAGGACAATGACAAGGCTACAATACCTACAGTGTTCACTCAAAATTAGTGTACACAAGTCAAATAGTGTGTGTGAGAGAAAGAGAGAGAGAGAGAGAGAGAGAGAGAGAGAGAGAGAGAGAGAGCACTTTAACCAAAAACATGTGGAATGTCCATATATTTCACAAGTTAGCCAGTTGCTAATTTTTATAAATGCGGGGAATGGGTAGAACAAGACACTCACATTTCCAAGGTTACTCATTTGATCAATCTCATGCTGTATACGTATATGCTCAGTGGCTCTGCTATTTGTCTTGTCAAGCTGAATATCATTTATCACATTCTCATCGTCATTGGAGTGGTTTTCCCACACTCCTCTCTGATTTCATTGCATTTTTTGGGATGTTTGTTGACATCAGCAGTTTGCCTCCTGCTGTATATAAATGAATGTTATATTGTTTTACAATAGAAAATACAATATAACAATATGTACAATGTTGTATGTATGTTTACTTTGCAGTGTTTGGCTTCTCACATATTGCCTAAAGGTGTTTTAATAGAATGACTGCATTCACTTTTCAGTCTTCAGAATTAAAAAATCATGGGGATGATAAGGGTATTTTGTTTTGACTCTTAAGAACCTGCTGTATACAGATCATTCACTAAGAAGTTGAAAAACCACACTGACAGTGTGTAGTTGTGATATCAGTTGTGACATGCTGTGAACATTTTTAGTGATTGATAATAAATATAAGATATTTCTTTAAAAAATATATAATAAATGGGCAGAGCTCCCTTTACAATGAAGTCAACTTTGCACATATTATACATGCTTCTACAGTATTTTAATGTAGGTGGAGTTCTCTTTGTGAGGATATGTATGATACATCAGGATTGTATCTTCATAATTACTGAAGGACCCTTGTTCTGTCACTGTGGATATCTGTAGTGTTTATTTAGCATGTTATGGTATTGGACATGGTGAAGATCACGTTCTTTCTATGATGTATATAATGCAGTTTAGTCTTGTGTCGATGCTCTGGCAGCTATTCATGATTTTTTGTTGTGTTGAAGTTAAAATTAATGTGAAATAGAGCTGCAAAGATTAATCGATTAGTTGTCAACTCTTAAATTAATCGCCAACTATTTTGATAATCGATTAGTCGGTTTGAGTAATTTAAATAAGACAAAAGTAAAAATTCTTTGATATTCTTAAATGTGAATATTTTCTAGTTTATTCTCTCTTCTGTGACAGTAAACTGAATATCTTTGAGTTGTGGACAAAACAAAACATTTGAGGACGTCATCTTGGGCTTTTGGGAAACACTGATCCGCATTTTTCACCATTTTCTGACATTTTATAGACCAAACAACTAATCAAATAATTGAGAAAATAATCAACAGATTAATTGACTATGAAAATAATCGTTAGTTGCAGCCCTAATGTGAAACAACTTGCAATAGAACTAACAAAAGGTAAGCTAATGTTTATGATGTCATGTGTATCCTGACTAAAGTGATGACAGATGGCTATGCTGTAATTGCCTTTTTGTTGCCACTGTACGGTCGTTTGCTGCAGTTGCTGTCTAATTTCTGTATGCTAAAGAGATTGTATTTTTTTTGCTGAAGCTTTTTAAAAAGCAGTTTAAATATATAACGCGTTATGCTTTTTTTCCTGCCAGAAACAGCACAATGTTCACGCTGTTTCTGCTGGAGCAGTTTGCTCCCTCCCTATTCTGTTTTTCAGAAAAATGTTGCTGTAAACTTTGTTCTCACTGAGATTACAGCTGTCAGTCTCAGTAAACAAGGTAGCAACGTTTTTTTTTTACTCATCAGCCTCACTGGCAGTTTTTTACTGTCTTCAATAAGAAGTTCTCATATTTATCCTTGCTCTCTCTCTCCTCCATCTCTCTCTCTCTCTTTGATAGGCGAGCCATACAGGAATGCGCTCCTACATTTACAATAAGAACTCTGTGATTGGCTCACAGGCAGAACACTGCGGGATGCGGACATATTTCTTCAGTGCGGACACACAGGAGGACATGAATGGCTGGATCCGGGCCATGAACCAGGCTGCGCTGATGCAGCAGAGTCACACTGTAAAGAGGTTGGTCTCGCTCTACAGAGTAGGATTCATTTCTCCCATTGACTGGGCTGCTATTTGTACCAACATCTTGCCTTTACTAAAGCAGTGTCTGTGAACTGGATATGTCTTAAAATGATATCAGAAAGGGAACCTGGGTGTCACAGTAATTAACAAAACAGTAATGCTACAAACATCTGTTTTGTAGCATTTAGTGTTGAATTTTTTATGAATCAACTACAGTGTCTACTGTGTGTGTGTGTGTGTGTGTGTGTGTGTGTGTGTGTGTACATATACATACTGCATGTGGGTCTGGTATAGATGAGGCTTATTGCAGCCAAGAATGTGTTTCTCCAACAGTAATCACAATATGCAAAGCAGATTTGTGTGCATAGTTTTCTTTTGTTGTAAAAATATTCACAATCAATGGCAGAAATAGTCCGCTATAGAGTCTCAATCTGCGGTAAATGCATTACAAACTGCATTTAGACCTCTTAGATTAGCTGGATGCCCTCCATGGTTTGAATGGCCTGTGCAGTAATGCCACCTAGAGGCCAATGTAAGTCAGTACTCCTGAAATCTTTATTTTGTCTGGACACTCAATTTTCTACCTGAAAGTCTTAGTTTGGTCCCTTGAAATGTATTATATCAAATGCTTTGCACTAATGAAGCAATAATAAAGGCTAAGACTAAATGTTCCACTGAGTTCTGTGTGAGGTGATCACTTCACTGCAGCTCAATCAGCTTAAATACACCTTTTATTGCTATTCCTACAATATCTTCATATTTGACCTCTTAGGAATTATTTCTGCAACATTTCTCCCTTACTGTAAGTGGGAAAAGGATTACTGAATTTAAATGTGAAACCTAATGAATTAGTCTTATTATTTGAACACATTAAAGAGTGTCACACCACCTCCAAGCTATTTCATTTAGACAAAGTCACTGTTATTTATGTTACCTGGGGGATACTCTTCTTCTTTCCACTCTATTGAAAAATATAAAAGATGGAAAGTTATTGAATAACTTCCTATGGTCTCTGATCGTTTCTGAGAGAAACTTAGTAATGAATCTTACCGTATGTTAAGTGTCTCTGCAAATGGATTGGGAAATTACCTTTAGGGTCACATAAGGTAAATTTGAGCATTCACTATGTTTTTTTTTCCACTACTTAATGCTGCGTAATCCCTTGTTTCAAGAACAATGCTGCACTTCATCATAATATATTGTTATGAGGGGGAATTAGATGATGGTTAAATAACTAAACGCATGTAGCCATGTGTAGTAGTTGAAAGATGAAGTACTTTAACACTTCACTGCATACTCTCCTAATTTAAAATAGGCTGTATAAAGCCATTTATTTCAATTGTTTACATGCAGAACTAACTTGCGTTGATATATTTAAGAAGTCATCAACTTTTTTACAGAGAAGTGGAGAATCCTAAGAAGGCTGTACAGCAGGCTGTCCCACAGACCAACCATGTCCACATCAACCAGAACTCATCTCAGTCAGAAAGCCTTCGCAGGACAGACAGAGTGGAACCTCCGGAACATTGTATTCAACTGGCTCATGGAGGCGAGATGAGGTATGAATTAGAGATCCAGGGGAGGCCCAGCCAGTCAGCCACTGAGGAAAGAGTAGAGCGACTCTCGCCAGACTCAGTCGATGGTGCCACCCACAAGAACGGACAGCAAACTGTAATCCAAGTGGCTCTGCCACCGGAACAGAATGGAAATCTTGTCTATCAGAGGGGCTTTGTTTTGCGACCAGACACTGAGAAACATGTGCAGAGGAAGAATACGCTGGCTCAGGTGGAGCAGTGGGTCAAAGTTCAAAAAGGCGACCCACCAAAGAGGTCAGTTTGAATCTATAACTGCAGCATGAATGATGATTAAAAAAAAACCTTCAATAAATGCTTCCCTCTAGTGGCTAATATGAGGGGACTTCGAATTTGAATTGCTCAAATTGCTCTACTTTATGTAGAGAAAGCATTTTCATTTGGGACAGGTAGGATGCAATTGTTTATATAAAAGTAAAATACATCCATGTGTTTTCTGTCTCAGTGGTCCCTCTGCTGAGTACAACCTCCCTCGGCGGACTCCTCCATTAAAGCCCAAAGCCAGCACAGTGGATGCCACCTATCAGTCGTTGCCAAAGTCTCCCCGTCTCCCGTCTGGCAGCAACTCTCCTCCAGCAACGTGCAACCTGCCCAGTGACTACAAGTATGCCCATGACCGTCTCAGCCACTTCCGCATGTCCACCGACGAGCGCATGGCCACCAAGGAGGGAATGGTGTGGCAGCTGTATGAGTGGCAGCAGCGGCAGCAGTTCCGTCATGGCAGCCCCACCGCTCCTATCTACACTGGCCCTAACTTCACAGACTCTTCATCTTTTAGAGTTACTGTGGAGATGCCACGTTCCATCTCTGTCCCTCCGTCTCCGTGTGAAGTCCCACCATCAGTCCCCTCCTCCTTCAAACCCCTGTCACCTCGCAGGCCCCACACTCCTTCAGACAGACGCACAGTCAGGCCCCTGGATGAAGTGACACCAGGGGACAGCACAAGGTCCAGCTCGCCCGGCCATATTTGTGCCCATCTTTCTCAGGTAGGACACCTACGTACTTAGGGAGCAGAGGCATCACTGTCATTTTTAGTATTTAGGCAAAATTGTTAAGAGTTGCCTCTCAGAAATCTACCCCAGACAATTTAGATAACAATTTACTTTAACGTTGTAATTTATAAATTTACTTTTTTTTCAGTCAAACTTTGCGATGGAGAGTATTAAATTCATTTAATTCAATTAGTTTGTATTAATCCCTCTAATATTTCATTTCAGCTTCAGATGTTAACTAAGTTCTATTTGTTTTGTACTAAAGCCTAGGTTAGCAAACATATAATCTGGATCAGCAGAAGTACATTTCCAGGAGAATTGCCTGACAGCAACGTGCCGGATGTCCCTCGCCTTTCGCTCTCTGTGTGTTGCCGTTCTCAAACTCTGTTCGCTTCGTGAAACAACAACAAACTTTGAGCTAACAAGCTACAAGCTGAATATGGCAAGTTTTGAAGAAAATTTGGATCGTGCAACAAGGCAGGTCTGCTTGGTTCTTTCGGGGAATGACTGTAAAGATTTCTAAAGAATATGGTTACGGCATTTACTATCTAACTGGGACGTTTTGGGACCGATTAGTGGGGATTACTATCGACAAAGTACACGCAACGATACACTGGTAAGAGCAAATTACGTTTAATTTAAATTCCAGCTAATTTAAATAGCTCACGTTACTGTATTGTGTGAACAGTTAACTTCATTTAATATTTTATGTGGCTTTTTCTTTTGCGGGGTGCAAATGTACGACCAAAACAAGTTCCTTCCCGAGACCATTTTGGTAGAGCCACCGTCGCTGCATCCGGGGCTTAGCACCAGGGGCGTTTCTAGGACTTGAGGACGTTCGGGGCTTAGCCCGGATCCATTTAAATAAACTGAATGCAATGCAAAACAGCAATTGGCTTGCCTAGCTTGTTAATAACCAGTGTATGTCCATTTTAGCTGACCAGTTTGCAGATGTAAGTTAGATGGCACCAACATTTGGCCTAATCATAACTGGCCTGGCAACCCAAAGGCCAAGGTTTTGTTTCCAGATTTTTTAGCATTAAACACTTTATTTCCTGCATTCTGGTGAATTTGTATGCACCTATTTCTACCTTTTTCTGAATCAATATGCTGGAAATATCTTTATGTAAAGGGAAACATAGATTACAATCCAAATATAAAAAACATATTGGAATATATTTAGCAGTAAGGCTCTCAGGCATTCTGTATTGCTTTCAACTATTTCTTCTCCTGTGGATCAACTTTTCTAATTATATCTGAGTCAACACACATGTAGTCTAGGCATCATTTACTCCTCCCTCCTCTTTTGCATCTTTTGTTGAGGAAGTAACCTCCTTAAATGTGCAAATGACAATTATTCACCTCAATGATACATTAATTCATTTTAATATATTAATAACCCCCTGGACTGTAATATTTCAGACGTTTGAGCAACATTTCTGCTCATGTCCAAAACTTTGTGCACATTCAAAATTTAACTCATCCCATCTGTGTTCTCTGAGATTTGGAGGAGTTGTGATATTTTCAGAAAAATAAAGTTTACAAGTTTTAGAATAAAGTCACTATATTTTAGAAAATGATCTATCTGCAGTGCACCATAGTCTGCTGTGCATTACGTGATTGCTCTGCTGATGCGGTAGATCTCAGACCGTCTGACAGACCCAGAGCCCCGTTTGAGACTCTCTGAATGAGACAACGTTTAGGGAAGTGGCTGTACGCTGCTCTAGGTCGGAGGTGGAAAACCAAAACTACGGCAGAAATACACGGAGCACAAAGGCGACACATCTGCCGCAGCATGTCGACAGCAGAGCGCATCCTTTATAAACCTGAAGCTGTACAGCTTTTTACAGCGAGAGTGGACACTAAGCGACGCACTGGTCTGCTTCAGAGCTCCGTGTTTTTGAGTCTGAACCGTAGACTGTAAACATCACGTCACAGGAACGTCAAACTAAATCATTAGTATTGCGCTCCTAAACTCTGTGTTAATGGCATCAATGTATTAGACTGATGTATGCAGTATACAAAGCCAAAGCACAATGAAATACGGCAACTTATGATTTCGGGGGTTTACATAGGCTATTGTCCGGTTTCATATTTGTCAGTCAAAATCGGCTGACGTCGCCTCTACTTAGCACCACCCAAGACGATTGTTATTGGCTTAAGAAAAAGTTAAAGGGTTAATGCTGGTCTTATTTCATATTATTTTATCAATATCAACAAATTGTCAATGTAGCCGCAGGCCAATATAGCTCATGCATACATGCCATAGAACACAACAAAAAGCATTGTCATTCAAAAATTATTAAAACACATACAGTAAAAGAGTGATTCCATTGCACTGCCTGACATGTTCATTCATTATGACGAACATGGTCAGTGTAGTTTATTCCTTTTAGCAATGCAAACACATAACCATGTCCCGGTTGCTCAGTAACATCTGCCTGACACAATGTTGCTCTCCAAATCCAAAATGAACAGTCAACTGAGTTTTTATTTAAACTACATGTACTGAACATTGGCCAAGTCGTTGGTGGTGGACAGAATTTACCCAGAATGTAAATCCAGTGTGAGGATTTGCTGCGTTTACTTTGTTTTATATCTCTATCTCAATGTGAATATGTCACCTTTGGCTCATTTTGGTTGTGATGGGCATTTTAACTAATTTCCGACATTCTGTAGACAAAAATATTAATTGATTAATTGATTATAAAGATAATTATTAGTTATCTAACCCTAGCTAACACATCTCTTCAGTGTGTCTTGGATGCCCTCGAACTGGCAAAGAGGAGTGGTGATTCGCAAGGGGCACTAGAAGGTTTGTTTCCAATGTGGTATCACACTGCTGTCACACTCGGTTGGAGGGATTTACTTCATATGTTTTGGTTAACAATAAAACACTTGTAAATATAATTTTTACTGGAGTCCCACCCCCATAGACTGAAAATGAGTCCAGGGTGTACCCTGCACAGGATAAATGGGTATACATATATATAATGGATGGATGGAAGTCCTACCCTTGACGAATTTATGTGCTGATACTCAGTCATTGGTGCTTTAACGCTGTAATACTGGCACACAGTAAACGTCAGTAGCATTGGCATGGGACAGAAGCAAAATTTGATGATTCACACGTAGTGAGCCAAATGACAAAGGTCTCATTCTCACGGTAGCTTTGGATAGTGGATGTGAGGTATCTGTTGATGTCGACTTGAAGGATGTTGTGAGCTCACAAGGACACCATGGGAAGATTAACGCAAGGAGCCTGAGAAGGCTCCAACCTCTTTGATGCTAATGTGAATCGTTTGCAGATTCACACAGTCCACACCCAGGCCCACTCCACAGGTGGTGTGAGCATGTGTGAGTAAAAGCTTGCTATTCTGCCGTTCCCCAAACCGTCGTAGCGCTCAGACAGCACCACCACCGCCGCAGGAGACAGAGCGAGGGGCTGTCCTGTCATCCACACCCTGCGCTGTCTTCCCACCACACCCTCCACATGTGAAAAGATCTTCCGCCAAACCATCACCACATTTGCCAACGCACACAAGCCTCACAACCAACCCGTTGGCCTTACACAAGTAAACAAAGTGTCACAGATGCTCTGTTTCCTCCATCATTCACATGAGTGTCAAGACACTAATTATAACCATAAAATATGGTGATGCACAATTACGGAAAACCCTTCTGAAGAAGATACATTTTCAACAAAGGGAGCCACAGTGATTATGCAAGACGATCCAAGGGAGTGATGTTTATGGAAACTAAATTTAGTCTGCAATGAACTTAGTTTTGGTACTCTCTGAGGCTGATAATGCTCTATGGCTGGAGTGCGCTTAAGTAATAGCGATCTGTATACCTCTGTGGAATATCATTAGGAAGTATGTTTTATTAGCAGCTAATCCAATTTGCCCAGGGCTCCTCAGCACCCTATAAACATCTCTACTGTATCTCAAACATCAGCAGCGGTCTCTTTCTTCTGATCTCGCATTTAAATAAAAAACCTATTATACAGCAAAAAAATAGTGGCATGGGAATCTCAGTGGGAATGGCTTACAGTGCTTCTCTTGCTGGTAGCAAACAAATGTTATTTTAAGAAAGCAGGTTTAGTATAATTTATGTGTAGTTAATTAAATCTCTTGTTGTTTGTGTCCTTTTAAGGTTCTGTAGTGGGCCTGGTTTTCGCTAATTCTGTGTGTTAAGCAAAAACGTCAAATTTCCCAAGCCCTGTAGCGTCTAAAACTCAGGGCACACCTTGTTTCGAATAAGAGTAGGAGTGATGAAAGGGAGAAAGGGCTAGATGAAAAAATAAATCTGCTGTGAAGTCAAATTTGTTTGCAGACTTGGAGGCAATGGATTAACTTTGATTCAGTGTGATAGAGTGGTCTAACTCTCGCTTTCAACACAAGATTACTTAGTGAATTAGACATTCTTTTTGATTTGACTCTATAGGCACTGTAATAACAAGTTGATGAATTATATTTCTCTGCAGACTTCCCAAATAGAGAGAAGGTCCATGCCTGCCATGGGCTACATCACACACACTGTCAGTGCACCCAGCTTGCATGGCAAAACGGTAGGATTCTCTTTATTACATTAACAACATACAGTAACTTGGTTTCATTATTAAAGATATCTGTCATATGGTATTAACATAGCTTTCCAGTCCAGTAGTCTAGAACAGCCAATCCAGGTATAAACTGGAATAATTCACTCCAAAATTAGATTTGTGAGGCTTATCTCAGTGAAAGTATCAAGATGTATTATCTAGGGCTGACTGATTTTGTGAACTCCTATAAAGCTGGTTTAAATATTATGCCATACAATATTTGTTTTAGTGTTATCAGTTCTGATAACCCTTAACTTCAGACAATCCCTGATAGCACAATAAATCATCCTCCCAGTCTCAGCTACTGTAGCTCAGCCACTGTACTGCCTGGATGGTTCTCAAGTATTTTCTCTCATCCCTCTGCACTTTCACTGGCCTCTGGCCCCTAAAACCGGGCTTGGCTGCAGCCAGAGGAGCTGACTCTGCTCCTCATTCAGCTTCGGAGGCACCAGGCCAAGATGGCTGGTGTGCATAGCCCGAGTGATGCGTTCGCTCACCTGCAGCACCACCAGCACATCGGCCTTCTGGGCCCCAGCATGCAGGTCAGGGGCCCTTGTACTTCCCTAACCTTCTCCACAGCACACTTCAACCCCTGCCAGTGCATTGTGGTCCCACTCTCCCCAGCCAATCCCATACATTACTTCCCTGTCATTCATAAGACTGTGTGGTCTGTTGGTGTTGCTTGGTTGTTTTGTTTATTCAACCATTTTGGCATGGGCTGTTTTCGATTTCAGACTGTCCAGATTAGTGTCTTTATGGTTATGTCACTCTTCCACCTGTTTCAAAACCTGAACAAGCTTTCAGAGGCTTGCTTTATTGTATTTGTAAAAAGTAATATACCATTTTTGAAGCATATTGCTTGTCAACTGTGCCTCCATTTTATACTCTCCTTTTATTGATAGATGTATAAGCTTGCACCGCCACAAGAAGACATTTGTCTCTTGTGTGCTCTGATCAATCTTTGTCCCTTAGTGTTCTCATTCTGAAGCAGCCATCAGGCCACAGTCTCCCCTATGAGCCTGTTGACAAACAGTGCATTGCTGTGAGACTAGCAGACCACAGTGAGGCTGCAACGGTGCTCAGTAATGACAACCCCACCCAGTTTCTAACATCCAACCATTCTCTGGCCATCCTCCATGCTTATGAAGAAATGTAAACACTCGGTTTGACCACAGGTCACGCACAAGACCTGTGTTGTATGAGGTCAAACATGAGGCATTAAACCAGTTCAAAAATGAAACGATAACCTAATTACAGTTTGGCTTTACTAACTACAGATAAAAATACAGAGGTAGAAAAGTAAACTGTAATTGGGCCCAAGTTAATTAAAGTTTTGTTAGCAAAGCCTGAACAGCAAATAAAGGCCTTAGGAGTCATCTGGTCACCCATTCTCCTTTGCAGCTTCATTTCAAATGATTTATCTCTCCACTGCTCATTCAAAGGCTGATGATACTTACATACAACTGAAGAAGGACCTGGAGTATCTAGATCTGAAGGTGGGCCCCAACAAAGTAAATGGCACTTTATCCTTTTTATCCTCTTCTCCATCTCCCTTCTCTGGACTGCAATCTTGTTCTCCTGCTGCTGCCTCCAACATCTGCCTCCCTGTTCTGCGCTGTGCTTTCTACTCTCCTTATGATGTCTTTTAACTGTCTTCTTATTATGTAAAGTATCCATTTGAGGATAAAAAAAGCATATTAATAATCTGGTATAGCCAACAAATAGTCCAATGTGACTGATGTTCAGTTCCTCACATTGTTTTCCATTGGATGATAGTGATGGATGACAGTACTTTCAGATGCAGTGGTTTGATGCAGTTATGTCATCCTAACACATGTTGATGTTAGGCTCGTTGTGATGGGAATTGAAGTTTTTATATGCACATGGCTAAATTTCTAAAATATTTTAGTCATGTGAACTCCAATTCCTGTGTGAGTGTTACAAACAAACTGCAAAGGCCTATTACGGCTGTATTTGAGCAAGCTTTAGCCTCATTTAGCTAGCTATATGCATATGCTCCATTTACACACGTGCAAAGCATTTTAATTGATTTGTATGTTTTTAATACCATAATGCATTAATTAGAAATCTGGGTTGCGTTTTCAAATGGAGGGAGGGCATCTAACGATGTACAGTACATCCTGTAACTCCTCTCCATTTCCTGTTTCAAAACAGATCCAAAGTATTGACCCGATGATCGTTTCAGTACACAATGTGTTTGAAAACTCCACTCCACAGAGTTTTGGGTACTGTTGGAATGTAAGGACGGTGTGCATACAAAGTGAAACAGACCATTCCACTGCTTTTCAAAAGGAATGTGATGCATCCCCGGAAATTATGCAAGATTTTGCACATGGATACCTTGATCTGATCATTCACTGCGTGATACTCCAACACTGCTACGGGATTTGAGATAATGGGGAGGAAGTTGGAATGGCAAAGGGCTTCCTTGCATGCTCTTAAGCATTTGTGAACGCATTGAATGTCTGTTTTATATCTTCAGTTTGCTTTTGTTTTGCTTGTTAAAGTATAAGAGATGACCCAATGGTGCTCTTTAAGAAATATACTGGCAGTATGACAACTTACATTTTAGGGCCTCTAGCTTCATCGTGGTAGTTGCCGGAAACTGGCGATAACGTGCTGCGGTGTGTGTTCATCGTGGTCTTGCAAGAGTACTACAGAAACTTAGTATTGCACTTACACAATGTTAAGTTGGCAAACTTGAGGGAAAAAAAGTGCTAAAAATATTTCTTTTAAAAACTTGTAGTTTCCAAGCCCAAGCTAAGATATCATGGTGATCACAAATTTTTTCCAGACTTGACAAAACTCCCCTCTGAACCACAGAATACATTATAAAACTGTTCTCACAGGCTGTGTAGTACTCCACATGACTAGTAATTGACTTTGACATGTAAAATAGGTGGAATGCCCCTTTAACTGAGTCTCCTATCCGCAGTGATCCTTAACGCTGTCCTGGGTGTGGTGATCCTGTTGTGGGTGTGTTATAAATATTCCACCCACACTTTTCAGCTTCATGCATTACTAACTGTGACAGCAACTGGCAGACAAATCTCTGCCCTGTTATCTGGAGAACCGTGTGATAGGACGCACAGACTGACAGTCCCTGTATTATTATCTTGAGAGCAAAAGAGAGAAATATCATGAAGTCACTTCTAACAAAAATTGAACTGATTACAGAAAAACACAAGATCCTGTAACAGTATTTCATAATAGTGATGTTATAAATTATAAGAATAAAAGAAGAAGAAGAAAAGAAGAAAATACATTAAGCTCAGTGTAAAGAAACTAAACCCGACCAGATATGTATTACTGTAAGTCCATTTCAGAATATAATAGAAAGTAAGTAAACAAACGCTTCAAGTTATAATTTTTTTTATGATTCGGCACTATTTAGTTGTTACTTTTTATGCACATGGAAGTGGAATTGGTTAACTAAGAAGAAACTAAATACTAATTTAGTGGCAAGTAGTCATGCTAGTGGCATGGTGCAAAGCAATGTATGTCTTTCGGTAAGTCCACCACTTTGGTCCAGACTGAAATATCTCACCAACTAGAGGGTGGACTGCCATTAAATTCGGTGCATACAGTACATTCATGCCACCTTCAGAATAAAATGTAATCACTTTGGTGAGTCTACATCTAGTGCCGTCATCAGGTCAAATTTTTAATTTGTCCAATACTTGGTTTATCACCAAATACATGCCAAACTAAGATGGTGAACATGGTAAACGTAATACCAGCTTAACATGAGCATGTTTTAATTGTCATTGTGAGCATGTTATCATGCTGATGTGAGCATTTAACTCAAAGCACTGCAGTTCCTAAGTACAGCTTCACAGATGCGCTAGCATCTCTGTAGACTCATGTAAAGATCATGGTGTTTCTCTCAAAGTAAATTGATCTCATTGACTGAAATTTTGCACATCTTAAACAAAGTTATGTAAAACTGTAATTCGGTCCATGATATCCATAATGCCATGGTTGGTGGAACACACACACAGCTAATTCTTTTTCATTATTACCACGTCTTTTCTGTCTCTTACCACTGGCTTTTCCCACACTGTCACTGCTCTCTCTGCCAGCAAATACATACTGCCTTACCACACCATCATGAAACTAGAGGCCCTTTAGTTTAACATTTACCCAGGTGACACATTCTAGCTCTTTGAAGTAGAAATTATGAAATTAAAGTTTACCTCAACCTTAAATCTTTCCAATGTAAACCAATATGGATCATAAAGTCTGCATTTCAAGAATAAAGGACCTGGTTCTTACTTAAAGTAATAGGCAGCCAGAAAAGAGCAACTTTGGGGTTTTTAGAGTTCCTCCGTAAACAAAGATGCAGAAACCCTCTGCATTAATGCTGTTGCACTTCTGCACAAAGTTTTGTTATACCAACTCATGCTTTTTTTTTTTTTTGGTTGTGTGATTCTCCTCCCCTTCATTTTATCTAGATCCATCCAGCTTGATTCGTGTAGCAGTCTCACGTTGTGTTGAAAATCCACACAGCTGTTTGTATCTGTTTACTGGAAGTATTAAAGTAAAGGTTTTCAAAATATGTTATTTGATTACTAATATTAAACATTTGATTTTATTTGTGGCTATTGGGAATTTCAGGTTACTGGACGAGAGAGTTTAAAAACAGAAAGACCGTCAAGGCCTGTGAAAATAGCAGAAAGTGATGCTGATGTAAGTGTATCATTATGTTCTCAGGATTTAAAGAAACAGTCTGATAAGCACCCTGTTTATCTATCTCTTCCTTTTCTTTAAGATCTCCATTTCCGACTTCTTATAATCCACTACAGAGCAGCAGTTGACTTTAGTCTGACTTTACTGTGTTTTTAGTGTGGTTTGTCTGTGTGTGTTCTTAAGTTGTGGTAAACAGAGGCTGCAGAGGAAAGAGAACGTATGCGCATTGCAACACTGTGGGGACACCCATCTACACTGCACAGGGAGGGCCTGAGAGTATCGACCACAGCTTTAATTTTCCTCCCTGCAATTTAAAGGGAAAAATACATGTAATGGGAGTTTTAGATGTTGAGCTGTTAAATTTTTCAGTTTGATTTGCCTGACCCTGCTTTTCTCATTCTTTGTTTTCTGCCGAATAGAGGTAAATAAGCTGGATGTCCTGGCTTTTCATCATTAGCATTGTTCCACTTTAACAATTTATAAGAAATTGCCAGTAAATTGTCTGAACAATGAATATTTCATGCAATTAAAAACAACAATATACGGCAGCAAAATAAAAACAGCTTAATTATTAATTGAACAGAATGATAAATAGATCTGAGAAAAAAATCACTGTGTGAGAAAGACTGTGAACTAGGCAGTCTTATGTTGTTTTCATAAACACATAACCCATTTCTGGGAAAACAAATCTGTCACTCTCAATAAACACGGTTTTCTCCAAAAGTGGATTTGAAAATATGGATTTTTGATTATGATTACTCATAATGGGTATCACCAGATCTCTCCCCCAAACTAGACAGTATAGAGCCTTTTGATATTTCTCGCTGCGCTGATGAGAGGAATTCCTCTGGGCTTTTTACATAGATGAGCCTTATTGACATGTTTACAGACAGCGAAGACGGCAGCAGAGGATCAATTCATCTTATCTGGCTGCGTTGTTACAATATAGTTGAATGAAGACTAGAATGAAACAGTCAACCTCTGCTGTAAACCCATGCTGTATCTCATCAGCCCAGTCACTGTTTTATCTCTCCTGTTTTTCTGTTGCATTATGTCTTTACTATACATGGTACTATTAGAGGGTAATAAGAAAGAGAGGTAAATGTAGATTTTATTCTTTGTTTTCCTGCATTCTTATTGTTTATGTTGTTTGTTTTGTTAAGGTGAAACTAAGTCGACTGTGTGAACAAGACAAGATTCTACAGGAGCTAGAGGCCAGGATACGCACTTTGAAGGAGGACAAGGTTTTTGTTTTACACACACATATATATATATATATATATAGAGAGAGAGAATTAGCTTTTTTTCTTTTGCATGTGTAAATTATTTATATGTGCGTGTTCTGCCTGTATTGGTGTATTAGTGTGGTCTATAAATGCTTCTTGTGTTATGACGGTTTGTCTCATGTCCCTATCTAGGACAAGCTGGAGTCTGTGCTGGATGTTTCCCACCAGCAGATGGAGCAGTACAGAGCTCAGCCAGCCCATGCTGAGAAGATTGCCTATCAGCAGAAATTACTACAAGAGGATGTGGTGCACATCAGGGCGGAAATATCTCAAGTCTCCACAGTAAGACACAAGCTGCACTCACAAGTAGACTATGCTTATAATGGAAAATGCCACTTCTTTGACTTATTTGTTAAAATATGCAATGTGGCCCATCCAACATAGTTCATTTTGGTTTGGCAGGTAACATGCTCTGAATCAAACTACTTACTGTCTTCACTAGTACATACAAGTACATGCTACCATTTGTAGTATGTTTTTATTGGCTGTAAACAAGATGTTCACTTCTATTTTTAGCTGTTCCCTTCAGTTGGTTTCAGCAACTGGCACAATGTTTCAGGTTGACTGTGACTTTCAAAAGAAGTGCTCGGGGACAAACCTGAGGCTACAAATAAACTCATAAGTACATTTCTCTGTCACTCTGAAAATTAGTCAAAATGTTTATAGATATTGAAAATATTAATTAAGAGTTAGAGTTAAAATGACAAAAAGACGAGTTTGAAAAGAAGCATTGGCTCATGAGATGAGTACTGTACCTGAAAGCTGTGTCTTGTCTTATTATAACATGGAGTGCATTCTGTGATGTTTTGCAGGAGATGGAGAACGCGTGGAATGAGTACAGCCGGCTGGAGAGAGATGTGGACTGGCTGAAGTCTGCCCTGCAGGGACAGATGAACCGCAGCGATCTCTCTCAGGTCTGTGGCTCAGTGATCTCTGTTAACACACACAAGCAGTCATTCACTCTCATGGATGCGTGTGTGTGGGAATGAGTTACTGACTACTGATTTGATATGCACAGACAAAGCTAAGAATTATGTGTGGTTGATATCTGTTCAGAGGAGCAGCTTCAAATTATAAACTATATTTTGGCAAAATAGATGACTTTGCCTTGGTACACAAGTAATTTGTCAGTGTGTTAAATAAAATGTGTCTATGTAGATTTGTGTTTTTCTCCTTGAGCAGAAAGAGAAAGTCCAGATCAGAAAAGAGCTGTGGAGAATTGAGGATGTTATCGCAGGCCTCAGCACCAGTAAAGCCAACTACAAAGTCACCATCTCCTCTGTTACCAACCCAGGTGAGACTCCTGGAGCTTTCATGTGTACACAGCAAAAGATATTTGTTGTCTGTGCAATGCAGTACAAGCCATGTGGTCATGCTACCGTATCTCACCAATAAAGCACTTAATCATATACTCAATACTAATGCCTTGAACATTTCCCATGGGAAAAGAAAGCACTTTCTTTACACCATGTGTGTATTCTTGTTACGTGTTCATGTACATTGAATTCCACAGAGAAGAAGTTTGTGCCTTCAGTGTCGGCGTCATCAGTGCCTTCTGTGTCTGGGAGCCCGTCTGCTATGGAGATGAGATTTTCCGTGCAGCAACAGCAGCACAGCCCCCACCTCAGCCCCAGTAGCCACACCCCCACCCTTTCCTCCAGCCCCAGCCATCAGCCCTTACACCACTGGGTGGATGCAACCATTACCAGTGGACTTAAATGGGTGAGTGACCCCTGCAACAAAAGTCAGCTGGTTCTGTTTTTTGTATGAAAAACAAAGCTGCATAAGTCTTTATACTATGCAGTTTGCACACACTTTTCATACGCCTCTAATTGTGTAACCAACTGTGATTGGTCAAAACTATCGCATGATGCCTTACAGAAAACAGTGTTTCCATTTTCAGCACTAGTTTGAGGGTTGCAACTATCGAATATTTTCATTACAACTTGGTCCGTCAATTCTTTTTTCCATCAATAAACTAATTGTTCAGTTAAGAAAATGTCAGAAAATAAGTAAAAAATCACAATTTCTCATTTGATGTTTTCAAATTGTTTGTTATAGAACCAACAGTCCAAAACCCATAGGTTATTCAATTTGAGAGACAAATCCTCACATTTGAGATGCTGAAATCAGTGAATGTTTAGCATTTGTGCCCAACAAATGATTCAAACGATTATGATCTGTTGATCAACTGATTAATGATGATTAATTTACTAATAATGTCATTGCTATCTATATCTCAATCAATCAATCAATCAACATTTATTTATATAGCACTTTACAGTAACCAGCAGGTATCCAAAGTGCTTCACATCAGAAACCAAGACTAAAACACGCATCATATAACATATCATACAATAAAAAGAATGAAACATAGAAACAGTAAAATCAGAAAAGGTTACATAGAAATAGGAGAGGGTAATTGTCACACCACTATTACGTATTAAAAGCCATTCTAAACAGATAAGTTTTGAGGTTAGACCTAAAAAGCGCTACATCTGTAGTCGTCCGAATATCAGGGTCTGGTTGTTCCAGAGTCTCGGGGCAGCAAGTGAAAAAGCCTGATCACCCCACCGTTTATACCTAGATCTTGGGACTTCTAAAACCAGCTGATTTGAGGACCGCAAGGACCGGTTGTGCTCACGCAGGGTTAAGATCTCGGACAAATACTCCGGGGCCAGGCCATTTAAGGCCTATATAGCTCTAGTTTTGTTATTTTAAGATTACTTTTGTTGCCATTTTGCCTTCATTGGAGCAGATATATAGATACATATAGAGACAACAGACAGGAAACAAGGGCAGAGAAAGTGTCCACAAATTTGTATGTAGCATCAGATATTCATTAGTGGTTTTGTGGTCTTATATTAAGGACTGATGTCACAGAACAATATGAGGTAGCTGCTTGTTTGTCATTTTAAGTATTGATTAGTAGTTAACAGTTCCCAGTTCTGTGTGCAGGGCGAGGAAGATGTGCCTCCCAGACCTCCTCTACCTCAGCTCTACAGCCCTGATGAGCATCCCCCTGCTGTGCCCCCGTTGCCCCGGGAGACAACGGTCATCAGACACACTTCTGTTCGCGGCCTCAAGCGACAGTCAGATGAACGCAAAAGGGACAGAGAGATTGGCCAGTATACTAATGGAGACAGTAAGGTACATTCAGTATTTATGTGTTTGTGCTGCTTAAACGTCTAAATTGAAGTTTCTCATCTGTTTCTAATCTCTGTCTCTGAATCACAGGTAGAACTTAGGCCTTTCCTGAGTGATCCAGAGCTTATGGGAGCTGGAGACGGCTCCAGCCACATCACTGTAGTATCCGGACATGCCGGTTACCAGACGTTACCAAGCAGAGGTATGTGAATGATAGAGCCAGTAGAACAGATTTATTTAGCTGTAGAATATTTATTATGTTAAAAAACGTTGGCCAAAAAAATGGCTATATGGCTTAGTCGAGAACAGTGTTTTAATGTTGTTGGCTTTCCCTCAGGAGTGGCTGGCTCCTCGCTCAGGCTAAATCAGTCTTCGAGCATCTCTTCATATGTGACCCTCCGAAGAGCAGCCTCAGCTGCCGGCGTGAAGGTGAGGCACAGAATGAACTAAAAATCTAATCATATGGCGTGAATCAAAAGTGGGCACCCAAAGCAGTGGAGAGACGACACAGAGACAGTAGTATACAACTTCAATTCAAGATGATATCACTGAAATTCATGAATTAATTAATCAAGATATTTGGAGATCACATTAATACTTCTCGCTCTCCGAAGTCCTCTCTCAAACCTAGCTGGAAGTGTTCCTCAGTGTTAAGTCAGTGAAGGATCATGTTTTCATTTCTGCACTAGAGACTTGAAAGTGTACAAGGCTCTGAAAAAATTAGTAATGTATTTTTTTAAATGTGGTGAATTAATCTTTCCTTTATTTGCCAAGTACACATACGAGGAATGTATCCTCTGCATTTAACCCAATCTTAACTAATTAGTAGCAGTCGGCAGCCATAGTCCAGCACCCGGGGACCAACTCCAGTTGTAATGGCAGTGAATGCTAGGATGTTACCTAGCATGCATGTCTTTATGGCGGGAGGAAACCGGAGCAGCCGCAGGAAATAAGCATTTGTGGGACTGAAAACCTTTTACACAGGTTGTTATTTACACTGTGCATCTAAATCTCTCTCTATGCTCCAATTACAACCTCAGAAATGTCTCAGTTGTGAAAACTAACATTAGCTTTTACCTTCATTTTAGGTTTGTTATTATTTTCTTCTACTTCTTTGCCTTCTGCTGTACCTTTTGCTCGTGTTATCCACTCTCTTTCCTCCCACTCGTCTTAGGAGAGACCAAAAAGTGCCTTGGAGCGTCTGTACTCTGGGGACCCGGCGCAGCAGCAGAGGGGGAAGATGAGTGCTGATGAGCAGCTGGAGAGGATGAAGAGGCACCAGAAGGCCCTCGTCCGCCAGCGCAAACGCACCCTGAGCCACGGAGACCGCCACGCCTCTACATCCTCGCGCAGCTCGTCCTCATCCTCACGCCCACTTTCAGCAGACTTGGGATCAGTATGTTACTAGAACAGTATCACATGTCACACTCTCATGCATGACAACAACCAAACCGAGAGTGGCGATCTACAGTAGTAATGCGTGCCTTTACTCAGTGTAGTCTGTCTCAGTTCCTGACATTACAAAGTTGATAATAATACATTCAATTAGTGCAATATAGTAATTCACTGAGTGGCTCTAACTGCTTAATTTACGCATGTTGTTCTCAGACTTTACTGTAATAGGCCTTTTCACAGCAGACATTTTGACTTGTCACAGCAGGAAAGCACATATACTAATAACATTAGCATTAACAAACACATAACACACTAATTACCTCAGACACAGGCCTTAAATGCCATCTACCCCTCACATTCATCAATTTCTGGGTATTTTTTTTTGTCCCATTATACTTGTTAGACCCTTGTTAGAACATTCTCTTTTTCACCATACTACCATTCTCTTTTCTACTCTTTAGCAGTGGTTTGTGCTTTGTGTGCGTGTGCGTCTGTGTGAGAGAGAGAAAGAGAATAAGAGAAAAAAAGTGCCTACTTATTTTCTACTGACCAAATCATTGACATACATTGAGCAATGCCTATTTAAGGCTATTCATCTCAACGTAATCATGGCATCTTTCTTGCTTTTTCTTCACTTGAATGAAGATAAAGATGTGTTGAGTGTTAATGGAACAGGGCCTACTGTTGTCCCATTTACCACTTCCCAGTCTTTGTGAGAGGAAGCCTTTTATTTAGACAATACTAATGTGTATGACATCCATTTCATATCAAAACATTGGTTAAAGTGATTTCAGTGTTTACTCAGTTTCTTAATCTGCTAATTAATGGTTAGTTATAAGAAGATCCCTTTTTCAAATGTGAATGCTTGCAAATAAATAAACATTATTTTCTAATGGACTCATATTGCCATGTTTTTTGTATTTATTATATTTTTGTATCTGAATACATTCAGTATGGTCGTGTTTGGGGAAACTTTTATCAGTATGAGTGAAGTGATGTTTCCTGTTTGTGTCAGTGGCATTTTGCAGTCTTTATCACTATTGTAGAGAATTTGCAGATTAGATTAGAGAGCATAAGCATGCATACTCAATCGATGCATGCTCCATTTTTTCCTTTTTCACACCTGTACACACACACACACACACACACACACACACTCTCTCTCTCTCTCTCTCTCTCTCTCTGTCTCTGCACCCTTTAAAATCATGTTAGCATACCTGTGAGAACTAGTGTGTTGTACAGTACTTATTACATTAAGTTAAGTGAAACAAGTCATTTTCAAATTAACTTGATAAGTGCTTGATGGCAGCATCATGTAATTTGTTTCACAGTCTATGTTTTTCCTTTGTGCGTTGTCCAGTGGAAGAGAGAGCAGGAGTTTGACCTGCAGTTGCTCGAGCGGGCTGTTCAGGGGGAGGAGGCACAGGGAGTTAGGAGCGTTCAGGGAGAGGAAAGACCTCCTGAGCACAAAGAGAGACCCCGCTCACACTCTGACGAATGGCTGACCCTGCGCTCCACGGCCACAACCCCTCCCGCCCATGAGGTCGACCTAGAACCACTAGACTATGACCTGGACCTTAACAAAGAGGTAAGTTATCTTTGTCTCAGCGAAGAAATACAGCTGATGAGTTTAATGTCAATACAAAAATATGCTAAAGGTAGAAAAAAAACATCACGCTCAATCAAGGACAAAAAAAATATACAGTACATCGACTTTCAGCCTGAACTTGATTGCAGTTTTAACCAAGTAATTGTCCAAGAACAGTTTAACTCCTTGTTGTAGGCTTGGCTTAGTGAGTTATATATCGATCTTACAGTATATCTGCATGTCTGCATATCCTTCATCTGTGCAAGTAGATCTGACCTAAACACACACTATCTGTTTTGTGTAGCTTTCTAAGCCTCAGAAAGTGTTGATCCCGGAGCGTTATGTGGATTCAGAGCCTGAGGAGCCTCTCAGTCCGCAGGAGGTGGAGGATCGTAATCGTAAGGTGGAGCGCATCAAGAGCATCTTGGCAAAGTCCAGGTAAATAAAATGATAATGAGTGATTTTGCATTTAAGTGTTGCTGATAAATGTCTGATTCTGGGGTTTCAGGAAGGCCTCGTAGTTAGCCAAACAACCAGTTTAACCAAAATATTAAAGTTCAAGCCCTTTGTTGGCAATCATTCACCCTACAGAAGCAAGCTAAATTCCCACCACCTTCAAAGGCACTGAGCTGTAGCTCAGGCTTCTCTCTGACATCCCTGCAAGTGGCAAGAGGACGCCCTTACAGAAATCAATGCATTTCCACATTATTACCATCATCATCATCATGTTTTGTCAATTTGTCAAGTTTGTCAAGTTTCATTTTTTTGTGCATGGGACAGTGTGCAAAACCTAGCACCCACAGTGACTGTGGACAAACCAGAGGTTGGGCTAGTGGCTCTTGACTCAGCTCTACAGGAGCAGGAGAGGATCATCACCATGTCCTACGCTCTTGCGTCGGAGGCCTCGCTCAAGAGTAAACTAGTCACAGGTTGGTCATTTATACAATTTCAAATAATTTTCTCTTCGTTTGAGCCTATAGGTTGTTGTAGGTAATACATCTTTGCTTTATAAAGGATGTACAAATCATTATTCCACAGAAACACTTTAGAAATAGACAGAAATAATTACTGTATCTGCCAAAAAAAAAGAAGAAAAAAAACGCACCGGTAAAATTTCTGCCGGCATCACATTGACATATTTTGGTTCAACAAGGGATAAAGACGATTGACGGAGTAGAGATGAGAAGGGCTTAAGGTGCAGAGTCAAGCAATAAGGCTGTTCATTTACTAATAACTGAACATTATTCCTTTTTAGGAGCTCTGATAGTCTCTAATTGCAATCCGTGTAGAAGCTTTCAGGCAGGGGAGGAATAGCTTGATGAGGCCATTTTGTGTGCTGATCAATGACCCAGTCAAACTCTACTCTCCTTCATACCGTTGCTGCTGCTTTGAACGTAGCTCTGAACCTGCATAAAAGACACTGCGCTCACTTTTCATCTCTTTCATACTCTACAGCAGACAGGCAAGTTCATTTTCACTGTAGCTGCAGCAGATTGTCAGCCTGTCTGCCTTACTCACACACATATGCGCACGCACGCACACACACACACACACACACACACACACACACACACACACACACACACACACACACACACACACACACACACACAAATATCTGTCACCCACAGTATCACACAAGCTGTCAGCATGTGTGGAAGCTTAATATGCACAGTGAGGCAAAGTCAACAATTATAACATTATTTCCAGCATAAAGAAATGTCAGAGAATATATCTGGTGGCATCTTGTCAGCGGAGACTGAATCAATGACTTTCTCTCCCTTTGGTGTTAAAGTAAGGTATGCAGATGCACTTTCAAATCCCTGAATTAAAAGAAGAGTCTTTTTCACGGTATTATGCATGAGAGACTTCAATAATGCCAGCATAAAAGCAGGAATACGCAGCACTGCAAGTATGTGTTATATATTAAAAAGGTGTTTTTGATTGTTGAATTTGTTATTCTAAATGGTTCATTAAACTGGTATTTTTTGTAATTACTTGTCAGGGATATTGAAAGGAATTAAATTATGTACAAAATAACAATTATCTATCAAATAAACTTCCTTGTGTAATGCCTCTTCAACTAGTCATTGCTTTCTTCTCTTTAAGGCTGATTAAATATTTAAATGATAAAAAAAGATAATAAAGCACTTCACACATCACACCACTGCGTACAGATCACAATAAGTCTGAAACAACTAATGGTGCAAAATATATTAACTAGCAACACTTAACTTGCAACAATATCCTACTGACTTTCTTCTTATCAAATACCTTCAATTCAGTCACTGTTTGGTATTCTTAAGGAAGAACACGCCACATGAAATCGTTGATGTCACTAACTATTTCATCAGCCTGGTAAAAACAAAAGCCCATATGTTTGCATGCATGTTATGTTTGTTCTGTGTACGTTTATGGATCGTTTCACATTCCTAAGTAAGAGAGGGGCACCTTTATCGACAGAAAATTAATCTGCAACTACTTTGGTAATCGCTAATTGAAGTAAAAGGGCCAAACCTCTGCAGGTTTAAGCTTTTCAAATGAAAGGATTGAATGCTTTTCTGTGTCATGTGTGATAGTAAAATTACTGTAATATTTTAGGGTTTTAGACCGATGGCCTGACAAAACAAGACATTTGAAGACTCGGAAATGGTGATTTTCGCTCTTTTCTGACATTTTATAGACAAAACTGTTAGTTGATTTGAGAAAATTTGTGGCAGATTAATCTCCACAGTTTCAAGATTAGTGTCACCAATTCAGTATCCGACCAAATGTCTCCCCTTCAGTTCTCATACTTCACTTCCTGAGTTATGGCGTTGAATGATGGCCAGAAAAGTGTTTTTGCAGATGTCACATTGAAGTTGACCTTTTGGCTATAAACGTCTTCACTTCATCATTTTATCCTGTGAGACATTTGTGGGTAATGTAGTCATAGATAGCGTTGAGTTATGGCCAAAAATCTGTTTTGTTAGGTCACAGTGACCTTGACCTTTGACTAGCAAAATCTAATCCGTTCATCCTTGATGTTTGTTTGCTGGCGCAGTGGCATAAAAACATAGACATTCCTATTGGTTATTTCAACTACAAAACTGACTTTCCAGAAACATACACACATAGAGTGATATTAGATTTTATCCATGTCGCCCACCCCCAGTTCCATGGTACGTAGAACACGGGAAGTGTAAGTGTGGTTGTGTCTCCTTTTAGAAAAAAAAACTTCATTGTGGCTTTAAAACTGTCCCAGGACTGGCCATTCAACTAACAAACCAATGCTGTGTTCTCCTTCTCTGTTTTCCTTCTGTCATCTCCTCCGTAGTTCCACCACAGGCTAACATCCCTACCCCTCCTCCTCCACCCCCTCCTCCGCCTCCTCCTCTCCCTCCTCTTCCTCCTGTTTCTACAATTTCTACTGTATCTCTGGCGCCTCCCTCTCCTCTAAGCAACGGAATTCACTACACGTTTGTCTAATCCGAGAAATAAAGTAAGGCCTAACTGCATGTTTTACTGTGCTAATGTTTTCGAGGCCTCACTAATTCTCTCTAACACGGGGCTCATGTGTGCTCTGCACCTCACTGCATGCTTACTGCTCTGTTGTGATTGTAGGAAACACATCTTGTCTAGGTTAGGAAAGCCCTGCCTCTGCTCCCATTATAATCAAAACAAACATCTGCAGGCAGTCTGCTCATCCCACTGTGATAATTGTGTGTAAATTGTTTTTCTTTTTTTGTACCACTGCCAAAATATTTATGGATGGTTGAGGAAAGAAAGGGCTCAAACGAACATGACTGTTTGTAGCATTGTGTATAATTAACAAAAGAGACACCTTTTGATTTAGCACCTTGACAGTTCAGTAGTCGGCACAGCTGCATTCACAGCACCAATTAGCTCCCCATCTGTAGCCTGGCAGCCATCAGGGAAAAAAAACAGTAGATATCATTGTTGTTAATGTAAACCAAAGAAAGAGGGTTTGTGTCATGTTACTGCCTTATTAAAAAAACTTCCATCCATCAGCCAAAAATGACAACTATGTAGTTAGTCGTTTCTGAATTGTTAGTGATATATATTTATGACCATTAGCTCTCCATGGATAGGTAAGAAATACATTTCTGGATTGAGATTAGAAAATGTGCAGCACATGGGCACACATACATAAAATAATCAGATGTTGATAAATGAACACACAGTAACAAAGTGTCCATCTAGCTGCATTTGACCTTTGACCTTTTTGTATCATGCAGCGTTCATGTCAGAAGAAAGCATGAATGACTCCTTCTTAGCCTGGCATGACTTATGAGTTATTATCTATGAGGAATCTTCATTCCTTGAGAACTTACATTGCAGCCTTGTGACTGCATGCTCTACTGTGTATTGTTGTACTGTGTTTGATTTTTCACAAATCTTTTCACTACTCTCCCATCCCATCTTCAGTTCTGCTGTTAAGATGTGGGCTGTGATGTTGCTCTGCCACTAAGCAGTTTCGTGTCCATCACAATCAAGATCAGAATGACATACAGGCTCTACTAATTGGAATTATTTAAAGTAAAATAATTCAGAACTACAGCGCACATATATCTGTGGTTATCAAGTTACTGTATTGTTAACAATTGTAGTGTGTCTGTATAACTGTTCACTTACCAGTAGCTGTGCAACCTTCACAAAAGTGATTAAACAGTGATAAACTGTATTTTGCACATCGAGGAAGAGTATGAGAGGATTTTACGCAATGAATGTATAAGTACAAAATGCACAAAGTACTGTTTACTCATTCTTATATTCAATCTTTGGCTTTCACATCTGTGCCACACAGACTGTTTATTGCGTGTGATAATATCTAAAAAATTATTGTTTTTCACTGTCCATTTTAATAATGTAGCTTTAGTTTAATGTGGTTGGTAGGAGGTTTTTACTTGACTTACATTCTCTATCTCAAGGAAAGAATATTGGGTTAATGTTACACGTGTTTTCAGTCTAGTGAATGGAAAGGAAGAACCTCTTAAAAGGCAGCGAGAGCCTCCTTTTTTATTCATTCATTTGTGGCTCCAAACATAGTAAAAAAGAAAAAACTGGTATTATTTCATTTTGATAGATTCTGCTGTCATGGGTATCTTGTTTTTTGATATTTACTGTTCTTGTACTTTGTTTTTCTCTCATATCAGCTCAAGCAATTTCTGGACACTGAGGTGCTATTCCACAATGACAACAAACAACTGCATTCTGCAAGAAAATAGGATTTTTTTGGAACCTTTCCATACATTAGTACAAGAACTGTACTAAACATTTAAACTGCTCTCTGAGGCTCACGCAGCATTGACTCGTTAAGGTGTTTCTAGTTGCTGAAAGCGACAGGAAAATGGACTTCGCAGTGGGAGCTGCTGTGCTCATTAACTACGGAAGTGTCTAACAAATGTTATCATATGTTATCATAATAATCTTTTCTACATTTTATTGCACTTTGAATTGTACACTGTATCATGTTTTCAAGGTATGACTGAATTGCTTTTACTTGCAGTGTGATATCAACTTGGAACTTGCACAGAATGTTAAGAACAAAGGTACTAAATGTGTCATGAGGGTAGTATTTTTTTGTCAAAACTCAGATCATATTTTATCATCTTACACCAAACCACTTGAAATATCATATGTATGTACCTGTAGCACTGCCAGTCTCCTTTTAGCTTGCCAAAATGAATTTTTATTTTTGCTTACATCAGGATGAAAATAACCTCTAACATATTTTCTGTGTGACTGGGGATGGTTGCACAATGGAAATTTATAAAAATGTTGATATTAAAGATGTTAACACAATATATGGTTAATCGCATATGTATTTATTTATTTTATTTCATATTTCGTTTTATTTGAACTAGTTGAATGCCTTGTAGATTCAGCTGACAATATCACATCAGCCAAAATTCTATGATTTTCAAAGGGAAATTCAATCATCTATGACCTTCTGCTTAGACACAGCTTGCATTGCCTTGTAATTGACTTGATTGAAAAATTAGACTAAGAAAGGCAACTTTTACTTCTTTGGTTAACTTTTAACCTAAAATCGAAAATTCACTGATGGGTTTATTGGCTGTTTCTTTATTCTAATCATGTACAAAGGAAAAGTACAAAATGTGCACTCATCATAGCTCCAAGATTCTCTTTGAACCTCCACATTGATTGCCTTGACCTATTAAACTCCATTCTATTATTTGGAAAGGGAACCAAACTATGGCATGCTCAAAGGAGGTGAACTTGCAATACAAAAAAAGAGAGGCTTCTTGAAATGTTTCTTAAGTTCAAAGCTTTTTACATCTCAAAAGGGCATTTTTAATTCAGTGTATTTTCAACCAAGAAGGTGGATACTAATAACTCTGGATTTTGAAGTACAGAATTCATATCTTTAAATCATGAACTATGTCTCAATTGCAATTGTAAAAGAAAACTCTGAGAAATACATGTATTGACCTTCTGATTCAAAAAGAAAACATTTTTTCAATAGAAAGTGTGACGGTGCTTTTATAACCAAATTCTGCAGTTTTCAACACAAATGTTTATCATGTTACATTTATCATGAATACGCTGATAGGATGTGATCCACACACTTAATAGATGCGCCCACGCCTTCCTTTGCTTGTCTGATAGTGAGCAGTTGTGCTGCGGCTCCTTCCCAAGTGACATCTTTATCTTTAATTGGAGAGTAATTACTTTCACTTGTCTGCATCGTGGTGCGCTTTGAAAACACCTGAGAGAGGAGGCTGCACCTCCCTCAGCAGCCACATCCTCTCTGCCTCCATCTCTCCCCCCGGATCGGGGCCCCACTGCGCCTGCTGGCCCTGGTGGCTAGAAGACCCATCACATCCTCTGTTTTGCTTATTTTGCAATAAAATGGGATGTTTTTCCCTCCTTCTGCAAAAATTCACCCAAGACCCTCCACTGAGGATTGTGGCATTTCCATGTATTGACGTTTGGCTGGTGGTTCATATACATTTGTTATTCTGTGCTCTGGACTTCAAAGAGAATGAAAGAGGGCCTATTATGCTAATTGGGTCCTGTTCTGTTAAACGCAATCAAGGCCTCCCGCATTAATCCTTAACTAAATACTTACTGGAGTCAGAGATGCTTTTTTCACATGCAGAGAGACTACGACACATACTGCTCAGTTTCCCAACAGGAATGTTTGTTAGAGAGTAGTTTTTGTTGAAGTAAATAAAAGAGAATAAGTCAGCAGCAGTACATTTAATGTCTCATTTTAAATCACAAAAGTATAAGTAGCTCATGTCAATGTTAAGAGTGACAATGTTTAGGTTAAAGCTTTGACTTTTTCTTTTTTTGCCAGGTCTATGTTGAAAGGAAGAGCCTATTGAGACCCTGCTGAGGAGTCTGACCTTGTTATCAGGTCTACATTGTTCACTGCACTGCACACTACACTTGTAACATATTCACAGTTTTCTCCTGATAGGGGAAGAGAAAGGAGACTGATTCCCAGTGATACATATTTCCATCAAATAAATATTATTGTTACTTGCCGTGAATGTCTGAGGATTAGATTACAGTGGAAACACAGCCGGCGCCTCCTTTGCGCACTGTGGGGATCCAGATTGTAGTCCAATTGTACAAATACAAAACCAAGGGAGCCGTTGCAATAGGTGCTTTGATTTCAAAATAGTATTTTATGCTGTTTTATCATTTTCAAGCTCCACATACGGTATATATTTTAATATGTAAGAAATGGAATGGTGATTTGTTGAATAATTGAAGAGTTATGAATCACTGAATATTCTTCCCAACGTGCGTGCATGCTATAAAAAGAATAGAGAGAAGGCAGAATAACAGTCATGCTGCACCACATTGACCTAACTATTTTCCATAACTAAGACAATGCCTTTGTGTAATCTTTTATTTCAAGGGTTTTACGATATCATTTGGGAGATGATGCAAATGTAAAAAATATTAAATATTGAATAATCTGTTTACCGGCTTAATATATTAAACAGTAGGAGAACGCAATTCCATCAACATGAATGATTAAGTGTGTGTTGAGAAAGTGCAGTGTAACATAAAACAATGAATTAATCTCATTTCCCTTAAATGGAAGGTTTTTACAATACCTACAGTGAATTGGGCTTTTTGTACATAAAAGCAATTGCTTTGTAAATGAACCAAATACCCCTGGGCCTCCTCTTTAATCTAGCAGCTCCGTGCACACACTGATCTCAGTGAAATGTACTATGTTCAGCGACTCAAATGAAAAGGCTACCAATGCATCCACAGATCTACAGTGCACTATCACAGTGATGCATCCATTTCATCAGTCTTTTTTTTTTTTAAAGATACATCAGTAATAAATGAATACAGAAAACCATGTTGTAACTGTTAGATTAGGCCATACTTGAGATGCATTTTAATGAAATACTTAAAAACACAAAGGTTGTAGCTGCAAAAAATCCTACCTGTGTGTAATTTGCTGCAAAGGAAGAAGTTTTTCACCTAACCATATTTTTGATTGGGCCTCAAATAACATAATAAGTCCAGGTAATGTATTTAGAAATACATTACATATATAGTACCATAAATAGTTGCTTTAAAGTGTATTCATGAGTACTACAGAGTTGGTATTTGTAGTACTGTTGGCCCGGGCTGTATGATGGTGTCCCTGATAAGTATATAATTAGAATTGGCATGTTGCACTCCTTATTTCAACATGATTAATCAGTGGTTCTCTGTTAACTTGAAAGGAAATATTAGATCCTGACTAAACTTTGATGAAATCCAGAGTTACAAGTAAGAGATTTGGGTCAACTAATGAGAACAGAGCGTCCCACTTTGCAAGTCCAATTGGGAGAGAGGCGATTTGCATGTATGCAAATACTGTTTGAGGTAATTGCATAACTTGGCATTCAATAATGACTAAGTTGTGTTGGTTTTGTGGACGTCGGTCCTTTACAACTGGACCGTGTCAGCGGTTGTGACCGTTGGCAGAATTCTCTCACTGATGGCCGTTCAGGATGTTCACACATTTACACTTTTTCTAGAGCACACAACACATTCAGGACAATGCTTCTACGTGAGCTGTGTAACTGTTTGCAAAGCAAGATCAGCATAGCCTGCATTTATATTCAGAAAAGACAGGTTTAGAACAGAGATGTACTGTATGGATCCTTTTGCAAGTCACTTATTATGCTCACTGTCATGAGCGTAAAAGGGCAGTTGTTCTTTTCCCAGAACTCTCTACCGCCTCTTGAGCTAAGGTCTGCTGCTAGATAAAACAATATAGCAAATTCCATCACTTGTCTATAATGTAATGCTTAAAACTTAATACAAGTAAAAAACAAAGGTGTCATCAGCACATTTTCTTGAGTCCTGGTAGATAGCTACATTAAGAGTATATGAATATAAATATATGAATTAAAGATATTCCTCAGTTTTAATAATACATCTTTTTATGTAATTATGTGTACCATTACATATCAATCATTTGTAGGTTAGGGTTAAAGTTTAAAATGATATAATGAATAGCAATTCTAACATATTTATTCACTGGCTTTACAGTGTGATAAAGCAGGTATTAACTGTGTTCATAAGTATAGCAGCTTTACAAATGTTTATGACTACAACTATGTTAAACCATGAAGCATATATTATGTGTTTATGTACCAGTTATGATTATAAAAGGCCCTTATGTCTGCTGCCAGTGTCTTCTTTCTAATGTAAACCTCATTAAGAATACAAATCACTGTATTCCTTAGCATGTATCAGCTGTATACCTTAGAAACCTGCTCTGGCTGCACTGTAATCAACCCCCCACCCACCCACAATCCTCACTCATTGACTGAAAGTTGTTCTCTAATTAACCATGCAGGAGACAGGAGAAGAACACATGTTAATTTAATGTAACAAAAATGTTGATTTTCATACACTCTCCTTTTCAAATATTTATGGCCTAGACTTGAATTTCAAGATGCATCAAAGACTCACAGGGTATGCAAATGTGTCTGTCTTACCCCCCAACAAGTTGGACTGTCTTTTGCTCTTCATGCAGGCTTCACGCACTCATCTGAGCTATAAAGAGGAAGACATTACAGTCACCTCTATAGAAATAGTAGTCTCTATTTGTGTTTTGAGAACTATCCGACACCCGTTGGCACCTGCTCAGCTGCACCCATGTGTCACAATAAGCACAATGAGTCATGTCTGTCATTTCCTGATGCAAATAAAAGTGTCATTTTCAAAGCAGCAAAAATGCAGTCCAATAGCAGCAAGTGTTTAACGGAAATTAGTTTACTGGGTGCAATCTTTGTGTCAGGGTTTACCACATTTAAACAGGCAGCATGCAGTTAACCTTAAAATAAGATGAAAATAAGCTGAGGCCCAAATCCTCTGATTGTGTCTCTAATACAGTCATCTGATTTGTGCGGGTTGAGGGATATCTGTAGGAGCTTCTCGCAGTGACCAAAAGATGGCGTATGAGACACGTGAAACACACATTTCAGTCCAAGTAAGTCCGCTACTGAAGAGACTGAACACAGAGCAGATATCACATATGAATTACCATGCGTAGATTTGAAAAATACTGTGATAGATTGTTGCGTAACTATCACCATACTAAGGTGTTTCACTGTGTTTGAGTCTTGGTAAAATTGGTGGCATGTATTAGATTCCTTGTTTGAATTGAATTGTTGAATCTCAGGAGGCAATCAGTGTCCGCAAAACTATAGAAAAACTTTCTTTCGGAAAGGTAAGTATTTCTTTTCTTTTCTTTCTCCTTTTTTTTTTTTTTAGATTTTTTTAGATTTAAATTGAGGGGTATTGGACATTGTGATGCTCCTTGATGGAGACGTGGTGCTTTTCACTTTACCTTGGACAAAAAAAGAGGGAAAATGAGGCGCATGAGAGTCTGGGCTGATACGATGTTGTGAGTTGTGTGGCCAATTCCCCCCCCGCCCCCACCACACACACACACACACACACACACACACACACACACACACACACACACACACACACACACACACACACACACACTCTCTCTCTCTCTCTACTTCTCCTCCCTCTTGTAGCTTTATGTGACTCTGCAGTTAACAATCAGAATTTCCTCCTGCTGTCTCCTCTCTTTGTAAGTAACTTTCTCATTTCTATGATATGATCCATGATAGTCTGCTGTTGTGATTCTTCTGGCATGTTGAATAGCGGAGTCATTGAGGGTGAGTGCTGAAGCCTGATGTGTATTGGTGCGTGTCACAAAAGGCTGCTGCTGATTTATATACAACTTTTCCGTCAGTTGTCTCGTTCTTGTCTTTCTATTCTGGCTCTGCTCTGATTTGTGCACGCTCCTATTGTAATTGATTTTGTGTGGTTGACATCTGTGGGCCTCATCGAAGCTCAGCTGATAATTTCAATATGCTCATTTAATACAGAGTGCCGCATGTAAAAGCTTCTGTTTTGGCGAATGATCTCAACCTGTGGGTTTCCTGGGTCAGCAGCTGGACCTTTACTTTAATTTGAGATGTCAAACGGCTTGTTTCGGATCTGTTTTAAATCATAATACAGGATATATTGAAATGAATGCAATCGCTCTAACTTAATATTAACTGAATATGCGTACCGATGCAACACATAGATTATTTTAGTTATATCTTCTGTGTTAAAACCCATATTGTATTTTATACAGAAATTAAGAAATAAAATGGATCAGTCCATGAAAGTTAAAAGTTAAATGTGATGCCGGAAAACAGCATTTTCTTTCGTGCCATTGCCCATATTTGTTTTATATAATTACACACTAGTCATTTTTATTTATTAATCATCTAAATTGTATGATTCTCAAAATTGACCATGTCATGAGGATACGTCTTTAATTTTTGACATTTTCTTTGGATAATAATGTATTTATCTAATGATAAATATTCGGCGTGAAAATAAATCTAAAATGCTCTGCATGACGAGATGGATGTAGCCTATATGTTGGACGTCCTTTTTACAGTATAATCTGTCAAAACAATTATTTAAAATTCTAGTAAAGCTGAGGTGCATAATGTGTCTTCCAGTCCATGCAATTTGGAAATATCTGAAGAGCGAGCTGGAGACATCTGGGTAGTGTGTAAATCAAAATTCCTTGTTTCATATGATCATTAAAAACGTCACAAGAAAGAGTCAGTATACCTTAGGTGCTGATTAATCTATGAAAATAAATACGGTTTTATCACACAAGTCTTAACTAGTCCCTGAACTCCTCTTCCAGGGTTCCTGTCACCTGCTCTCGTTATCTCATATCAGTTGAATCTATTTTCCTCTAAAGAAACGACGATTTTAAGACACTTTGATTGAAGTTGAAGAGGTCAGTGCGTTTGTTGAGCCCTAACAAAATGAAATAAAAAGTGTCACTATGTCACTCACAATGTTGCATCAGAAAGGGAAAAGTCATCCTTAACTTTTCAGTCGCTGCGCCTGTAAGTTATGTTCATTTAAGTAAGCTTATTAAACTGACTAAACTGCGGGAAGTTACTACCATCCTCCCTGTCTCACTTTTATTTTGCCACAAATCTCTCTCTCTCTCTCTCTCTCTCTCTCTCTCTCTCTCTCTCTCTCTCTCTCTCTCTCGCATCTCTTATGTGGGAGGAGGAGGACGAGGAGGAGGAGGAGGAGGAGGGGGGAGTCCTGCCTCTTTGCCTTCCTCAGATCAATGCCCTGGCCACTCACTTTCTGATGTTGCACGACGGGAAATGCTTTGAATACTTGCGACATGGCTGCGCGCATTGATTGCCAAGATTGACAGCAGCTCTAACCATCGTATTCTCTTGTCTGAGTGTGAGAGTGAGGGAGATAAAGAACAGATAGGCGCCCAACAAAAGGTACTTGTAGTTTTGGACAGCTGAACTTCACAGAGAGTAGTGTACGGGATCCCCTCATATGGCCCCGTGTGAGCAGACTCAAGTTTTCGCTCAACAGATAGCTCAGTGATCATTTTCTACAAAGTGTAGCCTAGTCTAGTAGTTTACGCACGGGAAAGGACGCATAACTATCTTCTTCACGGCTCAGATCATCAAGGTAAACAAGACGTTTGCTGTACTTTTCAACATGCTTTCTGTTGTCCTGATATATTCACCTTGTGTTTTATTGCTGATTCCTAAAAGTCGAGCGCGCTGTCAATGAACTGTTTCGATACAGTGCGCTCATTTCGCTTTGAAACCATTTTTATAAAGTTATTTATGTGTTATGCTTACACTGGTTTGTACATTTTCTAACGGGGAGAATGACTGTCAAACTTTCATTATTGCGATTATTTTATGCGTCGCTTTCACCAAAACAATCGGAGTAGCCTACACGCGAGACGAGTGGCGCGTTGCTGGCTCGGAGGCGCTCGGGTTCACAACAGAATCGGCGAATCCGCATCTACAACAACATCTAACTTTATCAGAACTAAACTCGGAGACAACCTGAACCATCTTTGAAGGTTTGAAATCACAGTTTTTTTTTTCTTTGTTTATTTCAGCAGCGTGAAGCCGTGCGAGCGGACACAGGCTGTTCAGTGTCAACTGCTGCGTGAACACCGACCCGGACTGCTGTCGCCGATAACGTGTTCACTAAACGCGATTAACAAGCGGCGATTCTTACTTAACTGTTAAATATGTAAAGGTTGACAGCGCTTTAGTGTTTGTGTTTACATGTCCCGTAACTTTCTTATGCTGGTGGCAGTTTCACTTTTGTCCACAAAGCGGTAGCCTACTATTCATTGACAATGGCGTGTGCCCTGGTAGGTTAACTCTCTCTGCATGTGATGTGGACAAGTTTATTTGAAGCTTATGTCTCCTTATACCTTTATACATTCCCGGGCTCTTTAATCCAAACTGCCTCTCACCCGTAGACTTTTGTCTGATTTTTAAATGTTAAAAAAAACAAAACAGTTTCTGGCCCCCGTGTAGCCTGGGAATTTGTTCTTCCTTAACTTTCTCGGGAGTTCAGGGGAATTGACCTCTAAAGAATGCATAAGCCATAAATTAAGTTCAACAATCGCCATTTAGAGAAGATGTACTTGAACAGACAGTTTTCCATTTAAGCCGAAGTCTCGTAAGCTCGGCGCTCCGGGTTTGAACAGACAGAGGTTCTCTTGTTAAAAGTGCAAATGTACTTAATAAGGATTAATTGTTTCCTTATATTTGGACGTATTAGACATTAAGACAATTCCGAAAATTAATCAGCATGGCCTTTAAATAGAATAATTATTGTTCGGATATTTTTAAAAGCAAAATATAAACTTTGTTCTCTTTTTTTGAGTGTTAGGAAATCACTTTTTTTTTAAAAATATATTGTCCATTAGAAAATATTCAACTTGTACAAACTTAAATAATTTCCATGTGTATCATGAATTTGAGATGAAGTGAAATATCAGTGGCTGAGCATGATACTGGCAGCGCGGAGATGGCCCATCAGAAATTAGACACTCTGTGTCCATGTGCAAAAAAACGAGCCTTCTAGAGCGACTGCGGGAATTTTGATAACATTTTAGAATCAGCTGTGACAACACATTGAACTTTCTTTAATTCAATTTTGCAGTTGTGTCTTTCTTCTACTTTTTAAACACTTCGCACGTGCGTTTTGTGACCACACAAATAACACACCTGTGGCTAATTATTGAAAACGATCTCTTCTTAATGCTCCTCAAACCCATTCTCGGCTGATTCTCGCAGGAAAGTTTTTATCGTTGCGCTTTTTTGTATTGAACAGTTTCTTTTTCTGTAGCTGTGAACGCAGGTTTCCTCATAAGGTAAGGCGATTCTGGAGACCAAATGCAAGTCTAAATGGCACATTTATAATTAGACTGCCCATTCAGCACATTGTCCTGATTGCTATACAGGGACACTCGGCTCTGTCTCTATAAGAGTTTGTCTCTGACGGCTTGTGCAGCTCAGCGTGTCGCTCACTAAAAGAGTAAGAGGGGAAAGAGTGAAAAGCGGCATTAGAGCCCTTTGATGTCACACAAGCGCACTTGGCTCTTATTTAACATATCTCACTTATCAGAAACTATACCGGCATCTTAATGAATCACCTTCTACCTTTCTACACTCGTTTGCAGTTGTTACACACAACTTAAATGTGCATTTTAATAATGGGAGAAAAGTTAAGTGTTACTATAATTTTGGCAATGTTATCCCTTTAAATAATTCCTGCTGTTTTATCAGACAGACGCGCTTTTATTTCGCAGTGATTGTCGCTGATTTAAACATTAATCAGCAACTAAAGACTGGCATTTTGTTGGTATGCGAGGCTTAACAGAATTAAAGGGCAATAATATAATATTTATAATATTTCATACTGACTGGCCTTGCATATTTTTGTATTTTTAAGGACTAATCTGCGGGTGGATCTTGAGCTTTTTGCAAGACTGAGAAGGGCAGCATTTCCAACCTGGACTCAGCATAAGATATAGACTCGCTGACGCTGATGTGCCAGTAAGTTCAAAGATTCTTAGGACTTTCATTTTGGCAAGAAGGGAGAAGCCACCTGGCTCACTTGTCTAAACACATCCTGCACTCTGTCCAAGTCCAATGTCTCCCGTGTTGCAAGAGCAACTTTTCTGCTGAGAACCTTTTTTTTCATCATCATACATTGCGATTGGAGCCTTTTTTATTATTTGTTTTAATGAGCGGAAGGGAAATGTTGTGGATGAGCCCATCTTAAAAAATGTTTAGACTCAGTGCCATCAACTAAATTGACCTCTAGCTCTTTTTGTAACTGTCCTCATCATCTAAACGTAGGGGTTGTTTAAACTAAGCTCTTGTGCCAGCAATTAGTGGGATCAAAGAAAAGGCAGGAGAGAAAGGCAAAGAAGTGGGGAGGGATGGAGAGGAAGACAGAAGAGGGGGGGGGATTCAGAAAGAAATGTGTTTTATGTGATATTGTTTAAATATTGTTTTCTATATCTTACCTTGTATATGTGCACATTGATTATTTATTATGCTTTTGGTTGATCTGCTATTTAAACAGAAGGTGAATCTGATCATTTCCAGTTAACAGCAGATGTTTTCTACTGGGAATTTTATTACAACTGACTAGAAAAAAAGTACCTTTATCAGTGTGCTTGCAGATCTATATGAGTAATTGAAACGTGTTACTTCATTTCACTGCTATAAATCAAATATTATGTCTCTATAACGCCACACAGAGATGTGAAATGAAAGTGCTACTTTCTGTAGGTTTCTTTCCAACGGTTTTACACTGCCAAACAGAATTCTTTGGAATTACAACCAATTCCAACTCATAATAAGATGATTTCACAGACATCATTTTGCAATGGTATTATGAATAATAGTGACGTGTTGTCAGTTGCAGAAAGAGCGATGTCTCAAATAATATTAACAATATGTGTAATACTGTATGTAGATTATTTCATACACAGTTCTGAAGAGAAGGGACCTAGATATTTAAAATTCTTGTAAAACTGTCATTGTTTTAGTGTGTGTGTGTGTGTGTGTGTGTGCACCCGTGCCTTGGCATGTGTGCATGCATGAGTGATACTTTCCCTCTCTCATATTTTGCAAGAGAATGTCTTCAGTCTTCACACGGATAAACACTACTGTTCATTTTGATTTGAAACGTCAAAATCCAAAAGCCACTCTCCAGATGCCATTTAGACTGCATAACTTAGTCCTTATCTTTCCATATATACAGTGTTCTGCAGAAAGACAGCTACTTTGTTCCAAGTGAGAGGACTCTGCTGGGATGCGGGCAGGGAGAGCAAAGCTATAGAGGGAGGGGGCAGCTGGGGGGTGCACAGGTACAAGTCTCCCTCTCTTCGTGGTTAGTAATCTCTTAGTGGAGGGAGCGGCTGAGACCTGATGATAAACAAGATGAGAAGAGGTAAACAACAGCAGGCCTGGTAAAGGTAGAGGAGGGGGGCAGCAGAAGGGTGGAGGACCGCAGGAGATAATAAATGTGGCAGCACATGTTGTGACATCTGTCATTCTAAGTGTTATCTAATTTGCTGTAGAATATTTCAACAATGATCAAAACTGATGGGAACATGCCACGGCAGTTGTTTTTTTGTAATTCATCCCCTTCAACAAGAAGTTTGTGACAAGTTAGTAACATATCACTCCTGTCATGATGCTTAATTTTCCTTCGCGCGACGCTGTGATTAGGCGTTGCACAGTATGTATATTGAATGCATGCATGCCTCCTCCATACAACAGTGTGTGTTTGGTAGGGTAGATCAGGTTTTCACACTTCAGGGCTTAAAGAAAGCCATGTACGATATACATGTGTTCTGTTTGGATGAAGTATGAATAGTGGCTTTTTCTCAGTTTGCACCGTTGTCACTTCTCGTTGGAGAAGTAGTGATGAAATCAGTGGTCAAGTGAGTCACCAAGAGCAGACAGTGGGGCATCTCCGTCACATAGTCACCATCTTACATGAAAAGCTGAGAGGAAGGGGAGCCAGACACATTCAGTGTAATACACCAATAATACACAAGCTGTATGAAAAAGAATCTCAAACATTTACATTTTGAATTTCATCCAAGATTAAACTTGAGTACATGGTATTTTGTATTCAGAAACAAATAGAACCTATATGTGCCAGCACTTAGGCCTACTGAATATCAACAAGGGCAGGGGCAGTTTTTCCTGCTCTATTAGATCTCTGTGTCTCTCTGGCTGCTGTAAGTGAACAGTATTGCTGTCATTAAAGGATTACACATGAAAAAAAAATCTAAATATATGTATCGTCACAGGAACTGCATAATTGCACAAGTAACCTAAGTGGCCCATTTTGATCTGTATCATTCACTCTCCCACCAAAAATGTTTTTCTCAAAATAATTGGACATTTTCTTTTAGTCCATAGCATAGTTGTGCATAATTAACTCTGACTTCAAAATGCAACAGTCTAGGCTATGGTAAGTAGCCTGTGTTGATTTTTCAAATCACACATTAATATGTAGAATTAATTGGCCGGGCTTTGGCGGCCGCTCACTTCTGACACAGGTCTGGGACTGTAATCAGGTGGAGGAATTAGTCGGACTCATTGTTTTTTATGAATCAGCTGAAGATTTGTACAGTGGCTGTATGAAGATGGTTGCCTTTATTTCCATATCAAAGAGGCACACAGTGCAGCCGGGCAGTAATTAAAATGTGGTGGATTTTAGAGTCCCTGCACATGTACACACACAGACACATGCGCACACACACACACACACACACACACACACACACACACACACATGTTCTCTCTCCCACACACACACACACACACACACACACACACACACACACACACACACACACACACACACAGAGCATATGGACCAAGGCTGAGAATTGTCAGGTTGTGTGAAATAAGTGCAGGTGGTTTAAAACTGAATTTTAAACAAACACTCATGTTGATCCATGTTCCTTTTGCAGACATTTGAGAACAGAATACAAAACCATTTTTTGTGGCAACCATTTTGTTAGCTACAGTTTGAGAGAGCTGTGCATTAATTATTATTTTCACTCACTGCAGCTTTCACTGACCTCATTCACACTAACCTTCAATTTAAGACAAATTATGCTTATTTATCAATCTATAAACTTTTCATAGACAAATATACAGTCTACATATGTTGCATAAGTGACCTTGCTGCTGAATGCTGGAGTTATTTAGAAAAAATAAAAAGGAAGAGGAAGAAGCTGTGATCTTTTGCCCCTAATGATTTCTGTCCTACTAGAATTGAAGAAGCTCTGAAGACCTGAGATTGTGTCTTGTGAGTGAACAAGGGAAAAGAGATTAGTGTAATGTGGGCTGTTGCGCTGCTCTGACACAAAAGCGTCACAACAAGCCTTTTCCTTGTGATCCCCCCCCCATTGTGCTTGGATCAGATCCTCCCATGGGCAAGCCACTGCCATGGAGGAAGCGTTAAAGGACTCTGAAAATATCACTTGAGCCAACACGGGCAGCTGTGACACTAAAAATTTTCATGTTTTATGTGAAAAAAGGCCTTAAAAACCTCATCCTCTCATATGGGTAGAAGTAGCCCAGTTATGGCCTGGGGCACATACCGTATTTGAATTTCCTATTTGTTATGAAGGCAGTAGCTATTTTTGTATCCATGTTACACAGGTCTCCACTGTCTGTAAAAGCTGAACAATTAGACATTATCCAGTTGGTGGAGTTTGACAGCCGGCTTGGTATCTGCCAGCGTGATCTGACATGAGATGTAAAGTATGCTCCATAGTTTTGACTAAGCCAGCCATTCTGGCTTCTTTACTCTGCGATCCAGCATTTAGGAGGCTGGGAGCCGTTTTGTTGGCACACTACTGTTTTCAGATCAGATTGGCAACTTTATTTCTGCGTGCATATTTGTGTGTGTTTGCTCGTACATAGTGTGTATTTGTGCATGTGTTGAAACCTCCTGAAAGATGTGTTATTATGAAAACATTACACAGTATGGTGTTGTCTTTAGCATGCACTGAAGGGACATGGCCATGATGAGCTATTTTACCATAACGTGGCACTTCGATCCGTGACAAAGAAGGCTGGTCCAGATATTTGGCTTCTCCAGTTTGATTGACAAGTGAGTATAAATACTATCAAACTCTTTGAGTCACTCCTCTCTGCCAGGCGGCTGAGGGCCATTAGGACCAAAACCTCACGCCACAAGAACAGTTTTTTCCCATCCGCCACTAGCTTTATCAACAAGGCCCAGAACCCACCCTGACACTCTCCACACCCCACCTCTGGCTCTACATGCCACTGTACTTACTCTGCTGTACTGCTCTTTCTAGTTTTATTTTTAATACATACTGTGTATATATATTTATACATATATTGTTTATATTCTAATACTTGATTTTCTTAACCTTCTTCTATTTAGAGAATGTGTGACATGCACCTACAACACCAAAACAAATTCTTTGTTTGTGTAAAAAACGTACTTGGCAATAAAGCTTTTTCTGATTCTGATTGTAATTCTGATACCAAAGATTTGACTTCATCAAGAAAACCTTCACCATGTAATTGCATAAATGCAAGAATGGCCTGAGATACCATAATTGGCATATTTACACTAATTCCAAATGTTGATTAAAACCTTAGTTCAGCTTTAACTTGTGGATTTCATTACATTGTTGAAGACAGGCCAAAAAAACGCTGTCTTTGCTGCCGCCGAATTTCACGCTCTCCAGATAGTGTGTGTCAGCCCTCTTGGATGAAAACAAATACCGATCAACCACTTGCATCATGGAGCAGCTATTGTGACATCTAAAACAGGCGGGGAAGTTATGGAAAAGAGAGGATGTATTGGGCCAGAAATCAGATTTCCAATAGTTTTTTCTGTGGAAATGCTAATGTTTGCTGCCAAAAATAAATCAAAGTGACAAAGAGAGGGTGGGGGAATAGATGGAAAGGTTCTTGTGGCTGAAGTTTTGATGAAGTTAACCATAGCGTCTCTTCTTGCCTAGGTCTTTTGTTTCCTTTCTGAATAATTTCTTTTTACTGCGACTTGGATGTGTTACAGTGCTTTGCCCTTAATGTGCATTATGAGAAAATGGCTTCAGCAGACCTGACCACAAGCTTTCTCTCTCTCTCTCTCTCTCTCTCTCTCTCTCTCTCTCTCTCTCTCTCTCTGAGTAAAGGGAGGGGGTGTTTAGACCCTGTTGGTGAAAAGATGGGTAAAGAGCAGATTTTCTGAGACTAAAGTCTCTGCACAAATAAAGATGTTAGTGTTCATGTTCCCTCAGACCCGTCTAATGATGTGTAAGTGGATCAAACTCAGTCTCCTTTAGTCTAAAATGATTTTTTTTTCTTCTCCTGACTAGCACATAGTGATTTTTTTCATGGGGAAAATCTTGTATTTTCAAAGGGGTTGATATTTATTGTACTTACTCAGTGGAAATATATTATATGCAGTAGTAGCATCGAAGCAGTGGCTGACTTTCCCTTTCATTTGTTTCCAAATGGCACATTTTCCTACCCTCACCAGTGCTGGTGCATTGTGAGTACTGGAGCAACTTTATCTATCACTCTGCCTGCTTGTACCATAATATAACCATAACCATAACAGAGGCACTGATGTTGGAAAATATGAACTTTCAGCTTAAACCAAATTTGAATTAACAGTCATCCGCTCGTTCTTTAAGGCTCAGTGAATTAACACACGTGCTTTAGAAACAACCGTTGAAGACAGTGGAAACATTTTGCAGAGTCTGAAGCTGCACTTAAGAAACCTCTGGTTGGCTCAACAGCACATTTATAAGCAAAGTGCAGCTACAGCGAGGAAAGCCCAGAAAGCCTGACTTGGAGCTCAAAGAATAAAGCCAAAGAAAGAACCGTCTGTGATAATCACTTTCTTGAATAGGACATAAAAAGAGAAATCTGCTGAAATGATAGAGAAAGCCTGTGGTTTGGCCCATGCAGTAAATTTCCCATGAGTCTCTTTGACAATCTGAGGGGATAGCCACTCTGGCACACGCCACACGCCCACAACACACACACACACACACACACACACAGAGTGCGGTTTCTGCCAGGCAGTATGGGTGTGCAGTATGGGAGGAGGCTTGTCCGAGGGAGGATGATTGACAGGAGGTGGGTGAGGACTAGACTGAGGGGGACCAGAGGAAGATGGGAGGGGTCGTCCTGTCTGAGGAACAGTAACACTTGTTCTTTTTTCCACTGGACACGACGGTCTGTAAAATCTACAGAAACTTTGTTTACCGTAAAAGAGTGGAATGACATCGTGGAACATGTATTAATGACCAAAAATGTTTAGATTTAGAAAAAGATGGATCTTTTGCTTTTGCTGGAATATTATACGACCACAACTAATGACCCTGCAGACTGCATACAAATATATACAAATGACCTCAAAACCTTCCCTCCTACAATTTTGTTCATATGCAGCTAATTTGCAATAGCGATTTACGTTCACTGTCGAGGCTTGTTCGCAGAGTTACGTTCTTATACTGCAGTGTAAAGTCACAGGGAGGAGGCCAGGCCCGGTTTTGGATCCCATCACAGTTGACTCTTTGAATGTTTCTTGATGTTGCTGCCAACCTTAACGAAGTGTTTTAGTTTCCCAACCTTAACCATAATGCATTTACCATGACCACAGTGATTCCCCAACTCTAACTAAATGCTTTGAGTTGCCTAAACAAAAATCATAAATGTAATTATGCTTTAGTTGCAAAGAGTGGGTATTGTGGCAAAGACAATTGACAATAAATTATTTGCAGCAACAGTTAATATAAAAATGTATGTTAATGAAAAACTGAAACTTCCCAAAAAAGATTGAATTAAAAACAATAATGAATATAACTTCAATCTGACGGCCTTACATTTCCTCAAACGTATTACTAATTGCAAATGATATGCATATGAACATAAGCTGTAGAAGACACCATCCTAGTCAGATGGTTGCTCATACATATGCACGTGCAGCAGGGCTATGGTTACGTTTTTTGTGATAGCAAGGAGAAAGGCTTTATGTCTTTGGTTAGGGGTGGGGTTGAGGGTAAACTGGGGAGGTACAATGTTCCTCCTCATCCTGAGCAAAGCTAAATTTATTGGTTACCATCTGCAGGGTGGAGGAGTTTGGGTTGTGGCCAGGCCAAAGAAAGGCTTCTAATTAAACAGTCATCATTATCAACTTGTGGTCAGTGATCATCATCCCCAACACTGGTTCTCCAAGATGAACATGGAATCATTGAGGCTTTCCCTGAAGCTCATGCTGGACTGAACTAAAATAGAAGAAGAAGAAACAGAAGAGAAAAGTGCTAGCAATTTTTTTTCTTCTCTTGGCAGAACAGGCAGCATGAGGCCCTGTGCCATATCCACTCAGGTTTAAACAATTACCTGACATCAGAGAATGCAGTAGTGCTGGCACAACCATCATGCTTCTGACTGCTGTACTTCAGGCCACGGTTTCAGACATGGCCAAGTGTCACATGCAAGCGGAGCTTTCGATAATTTCAATTAGTGTAAGAGGGTGTGCCTGCAGTATCTGTATCACTGCTGCTGGAGGAGCTTTGCTTTGAGGTTGACAGCCCCTTAATATAGTATTTCTTGGTTTGATGTGTGAGTGACATAGAGGCACTCCAAGAGGTCGGCAAAATGGTTTATTAGGACCTAATTAGAGCCCTGTGATTAAAGGGGAAGTGACTGTGATTAGGAGACCTGCAGATGATGTGGAAACATGGATGAATATTCAGAGGAGAAATAGCACAGTATGCATGAGCCTGTGTGTGTTTTGCTCTAGAGTCCGGGCTTCCTCGGAGCAGTCGCGTTATGATATCGTCTTTACAGCAGATCTACAGCAGAGGAGCTTTAGAACTTAAGCTATTAGGCAGAAGATACACAAACGAATATGCTGCTACAGCTGATGTTTTTTGTGAGTATATGTGCACTTGCTTCATGTAGGAATTCAAACATTTGATGAACAGCTCTTGTACCCCAAACATAATGATAATAATATGAATATGAATATTCATATTATTATTATTAATAATAATAATAATAATAATAATAATAATAATAATAATAATAAATGAAGATGACCACCTCAGTTGTTTATGGTCTCTGTCCGGCATGTAAGGGTAACGCTTCAGACTTTCACAGCCAATTGAACATGAAACCATGAGGAATGTTTTGCAAAGCCAGGTCTACTTTGGGAAGCTTAGGGCACCAGCACAGAATCACACATTCTTGTGAACTTCAGAGGGTTTAATCAAAGAGATAAATTGTCTTATTATTATTAGTCTTCATGAATGGAAAGATTAGCATTGGACTTTCATTCTTTTTGCCTCACAAACCTCTAACTTTTTCAGATATGTGATAGCAACTGCCATTAGAAATCATTTATGGGAGTGTTCTGAGGGCCGGAGATTGTCAGCCAGGCCTTGCGATTTTACAATTTCACAACTGACTTCCTCCTTAAAATGACACAGGCTTACCTGCCTATTACTCCCTTTGATTTCTACAGTACATGCTTTTGCGCTCTGAGAGGTATTTATAATAAGCTTAAACTCCACTGGCTTCATTGCTAAGGGTGCTTATCTCTCGGCTATTCAAGAGAAAGAAGGGTAATATTTTTTCCAATTTCAACATTTTACTGTTAGGCCACAGTCTGCCCAAAACCACGTTTAGGGGGCCGTTTGGAATTGCAGACATGCACACGTATATGGACACATACAGGCACACATGCACCGACACAAGCACATGTACGTACACACACACACACACACACACACACACACACACACACACACCCCCCCCATGGCAGTTCTTTGAAAATATTATTTTGCCATTTAAACATTGAAATAGTACAGCTGTGATTTTTTTTTTTTTAGCTGGATGGAAGTCACATATTTCAGCACATTTATTTATATGTTTTATTCAGTGTACATTTTAACTGACATGTCTAAAGGTTGTAGGAACCAGTCAGTTAGTTTTATTTAAAAGGCTGCAGGGCTCATTCAATTGAAATTTACGTCTGTTATATTCAGAGAAAAATAATCCTGAAAAGTGTTTTTCTTTTATTACATAGATCATACTTACCTTGCAGCACTTACTGCATGTTTGGACACGCAATATAATCTATTTACATTTTCATTTTGTCCCAATGGAATGTTCACAGCATACTCAGCTTTAAAATATATACTCATATGTAATGTAAGATATACTTGAAAACTAGTTTGCGGTGAGTGGTAGTGGCCATGCAGGGCCTTCTTTCTTTTGCTTGGAGCAATGTCAGTTTTTCTTGTAGAATAATGAAAAGCATATGTTGGGCAAGTGAAGAAAACACAGTGATCTTTCATGTCACCCACCTGTCGTGTTTTCAGCACAGTTAACCTAATGTAACTATTTTCTAAACAGCCACACTAGCCTCTTTCTCCTGCTCTTCTACTGCGTTTTCTTCTTCACTATTTTTTTCATGCTCTGCAAAGACACCTGAAGGTTATTGGTCTAACACTAATAGTAACATATAGAAGCCAGCTAAACAATTAAAGGACCAAACTAAACCTTAATGACTAGAATTTAAATACACATAATCTGTAGGTGCAAAGTGTTTGTTTGAACTACATCTTTCTCCAGCAGTTAACAGTGCGAAGTAGGTTTGTACTCTGAGTCTAAGTGCTCCCCAGCGCTCTGCCTGCTGAGTTTCTCAGTTTTACCGTTGCTTGTGCCATTCTGTAATGGGCTCCCAGGACATGATGGGAATATAATAACTGCTTGACAATGTTTTCCTTACCCCCCTCATTCTCCAGTAAATGTAAAATGTGCCCAGAAACATGGCATATATGGCACAGGTTGTGATGTCAGTTGTTATTGCTGGATATGCGAACCAGTAAATTTTGGATTATTTTCCACAATCTGCTGTGCAGAGTGCATTATGTCACAAAGGCCACATTGTAGCTAGCTGGGTGTAGAGCAGTGTTGTCTCTCTCTGTCTCTCTCTCTTTCCCTTGTTCTGTGCGTTGCTCAGCCACCTTATGTGCCTCCAGTCCAAACTGAAGCCTTACTTTATGCACATTTTCTTCCCTTGTGCTGCAAATCAATGGACAATGAGCCTATAGGATACCTTACATGATGGGGTAAAATCATGCATTAAAAAGTGTGCAGATGTATACGGCCATGAACCGTATCCAGACTCAAGTCCCCCCCATTTTCGTTATTTGCAAAATCTCTGTGGGTATCTTAGTGGTATTATAATATTAAGGCTGTATTTTTTTTAATTATGGGGTGTTCATACATTCAAACCGATAGAGTAAGTCTGTGAAATGTGAGTTTAAATGATGAGAGTAATTAACCAAGTGATGATAGATATTTTTTCATTCCTTTGCTGTACAATTGGGACTCCAACGCTGCTTTTGTTCATTGCTGTATGGAATGGAAGAGCTTCCTGTATTTCCGCTAATTAAATTTGCCACTAACATAAGCTGGCAGGAACCTCTTACCTTGTTTGACTTATTTATTGCCTGACTGGAGAGGTAATTTGACCTTTTATTTGAAAGGCGCTTTTTGTTAATACAGAAAAGGAGTGTTCAACTCAATTATACTAGTGATCAGTTGCTCAAACACTACATTTGTTTCCTCCTGAGGGGGGGGGGGCAAGCCATTTGAGCGTCTTGTCCCTTACTCCTGGCCCTTCCACCTCTACAGGGCAACAAGGGGGGAGAAGTAAATTAGGAAGAGAGAGAGAAATGGGGATGGGGCGGGAGAGAGAGAGAGAGAGAGAGAGAGAGAGAGAGAGAGAGAGAGAGAGAGAGAGAGAGAGAGAGAGAGAGAGAGAGAGAGAGACCTACAGTTCCTGCCATGTCACTGGAGATTTGTGTCCTCCTTTTAAATCATTTCCCTCTTAAGAAGATTAAGAAGGCAGAAATATTCTCAAACTGATCATTTTCCCTCCCCCTAAATGGACTCATTTGCATTTGCAAACGCTGTTATTAATTGTGGGTTTCAAAAAAAAGACAAATGACCTCTGCAACTGTAAATAAAAAAATAAAAAACAGAGGTTATATTGTTAATTGTTAAAATGGCTGTACAGGGGCCAGTGGAGCCGAAACAAAGCATATGCCCTCATCGGTATTAGATTTACACCATGGCCACATGCACTACAGTACAGGCTTAGTTTTTTATTTATTTATATGACCGTTAAATCTTAGTTAAGATTTCGTCAAATTTTTTTTAAAGTAAATTGAGTTGTCCTGTGTGCTCTGTTTTAATCAGTCATTAAATTGGTATAGTATTTCATCAGAGAAAAAAGACTACAAATTGGATCACTTATTTGTCAACTTTTTAGCAGGGTGCATAGAAACATGCAGTGAAATGCTGTACAGTACAGTGTTATATCAATGAAAGATAAAGGTTTTTCAACATGGAATACACACGTAACAACTGCAGTCCTACCTTTTCTGAGAACACTGCAGCCCAGACTTTTCTTTACTCTGTTACATGCTACAAAGGTCCCCACATGGCCTTAGTTAAAGTTGTCTGCCTGCATTCTGCTGAGCTCGCCGCTAAAACAATTATTGCCAACTTAATCCTGCCTCTGCAGATCGAAAAATGTGCGAGAGTAATAAAAGTCATTGGTGGAAAAGACCACTATCAAATAGTGCGTCGCTGCTTCTCCTCGAACAAGGAAAACACTGAATAATTTGTGGACACCAACAAGGCACCAATGCCTTGTTGTAACCTGATCATTTATGGATCAGTTGTTTCCTTTCTGGTTTAATTCACCATGTGATTGATTTTCAGTGCAGTACTGTTGGAACATATCCACACTAAACCGTGCCTGAAATAGGGAATCATTTGAATACAGATGCTTACGGCTTAGGCCTTGACACTGGAAACCACTTGGAGCCAGGAGACAATTGCAGGTTGATTGTGTTGCTTCTGACAGAAGTTGCGATTCCTTTGTACAAGGCAGAGATATTTGCATCTAAATGCTTATTGTAGAAATCTAAACAGCATAAAGACTGATTGTAAATGCCAGCTGTTGGGCTGTACTCGGGAATAAAAAAAAGAATTTCAATAAGGAAAATTGGGATGGAAATGAGGAAATTATTTTCAAACAGTGGAGCTGAAATCAATAAGTAGGAAATGGCAGCGCTTGTTGTGCTGGTTGTATTTGTTATATTTATTGAGCGTGTTTGTACAATCACATATGAATCTATTTACAGTTAGCTACTGTATGTTGTATTTTAACTGGTGGAAACCAGTAAATCAGGTATTTTATAAAAGTATTTTATTCAGATGAATTATTTCTTATTGTTTGGTTACTGCTGCAGGCTGTTTGATTTTCTACATGTAACTAAGTTACAGTGCATGTGTTAGAGATGTGTAAACAATGTAGGAATTTGCTGTTGGTTAATTTATCAGATTGGAAATATAATACGACTGTTATAATATATTTGACATATGTCCATTTGATGTTGTGTTTACAGGTATTTGAGATAGTTGGAACATGCCATTCCAATCTTTGTAATATTTGTGTGTGAGTGCATGTGTTCGTACGTGTGCTATGTATGTAAGTGCAATCATACAGTATATGTGGGTGTACATGTGTCTGCCTGGTGCCCAAAGCAGAGTGATGCCCCTGCTGATTCTGCTCCTCTAGCTCTTAGTCCTGCAGCACTCAGTGTGTCTGCCTCCTCGGGAGACTGGCAGGCTTCTCTAGTGTGGCTCCACAAAGGCCCAGCCTCCTTTGAGGTGTTAAAAACTTCTATTAATGCATCTCCCTGGACAAAAAAGCACCAAGCCCATTTGAGTCCAGTAGCAACACAGGCAGGCATTGTGGCCACGCTTCTCTAGCACTCATTTCACAGATTCTAAAACCAGTATGTGGTGAACAGGATTTGAGGGGCTAAAGTGCCCCGTGAGGGCCAGGCGATAAGAGGGTAGAAACGCCACCACGCAGGAAAACTAGAAGATGGGTCCAGGAAAATAAACACATTACCTGGGAGAGAGGGAAAGACTTGTTTTCATGCCCCTGCCCCCAACATACACAAATACACAAACCCAACACTGAATAAGAAAGAAACTAAGAGAGTAAAAAAAAAAAAAAAAAAAGGAAAAGAAACTATGTGTGTATATCTTGGAAGTTAAGAAAAGAGGTCTCATCAGTGTGCAAAAAGACAAGCCTATTCTGTGTTCTCTGTCTTTACAGTCTTTGGAGTGAAGAATATGTGAGAGGGCATCAAAGAGAATTGATAGGTTGCACGCCTGCCTGTTAGGAGCACTGGGGACTGAATGCCATCCACTGTGGAGGATAACATTCTATTTGCTGGTCGATTCTCTCCCTTCACCCTGCCTCAACCCAGTTGCTCAGTAAATAGACTTTTATTCTTGTTATTTGACGCAGAGGAAATGACAGACAGTGTATGAGCAGCACATGAAAGCCTTGTTCAGCCACAGCACTGTATCTGTATCAGGCTATTGCTTGCAACAAACTGTGGGTATAATAGCTGCTGATTTTCTTTTCTGACACTATTGCACTTCAGCTCTGTCAAAATACCGCTCACTGTTTCACTCTCAACCAAGATATTTTCACTGGTGTGACGCTCTGGTCGTCATTCCTGACACGTTGGTGCTAGACATTTTGTGAGTGTCTAGTCTGTTGTAGTTCAGCGACAGGACAGGATCAACCATAGACAGAAAAAAAGGCAGTTTGAGGCAGACAGAGGGCAAAGATAAAAAGAGAGATTTGCAAGGCTGTGACAGTTAACGGTGTGCTGGAGCATGAAACAGCTGTTTGCACTCGATTGACTTGTTTCCAACACCAAATAATAACTCAATGATATGGTGGATTTCTTATAGAAATACAGCTTGTCTTTCTAACAACACAGCACTGGACTTCTTTTTTTTGTCCTAGGTTGTCCGTGGTTTATCTTACCAGTAGGAAGTGAATTAATCTATGAGCTAACAATGAATCCACAAACGATCTATGCCAAAGTGTCCACAGCCTACCTGAACACTAGCTGTTTCCTGACCAGCAATGTCCTCTCATTCCCGGTTATGGTGATTACTCACTGCACGGGAGCTGTCATTTCATATTTCACAGATGATGCTACTGCAGAAAGGATTGACTTTATGAAACTGGATATTTAACAGACAATCACGTGTTCAATTACTATATCAGACCCTTCTGTGGCAGAATGTTCTGCGCTTCACCCCTTCACCCTCCATACTGCCCCCCCCCAACCTCTTCCTCCCATTTCCCTATTTCCCCTGGGACCACTGTTATAGCCTCACCTCATTGCATCCCAAACTCCCCCATGCAGTCCCCGGCCTGACTGACTGTGTGGCTGCTGCTTCTGTAGAGATAACCACACAGCATCCAGGTAGGGAGCAGCCTGCTGATGGCATAGATTACCTCTATTGTCAAAATAACTAACTCTGCAAAATTCCTACTTTAGTGTGTTTGGACGCATGAGAGAGACAGGATTTGCAATGGATTTTTTTTTTTTTTAAACATGTTGCAGATCTGGATGAATTCCAAACAGAAGTTGAAGTACAAGTTTTGGCTTGCCTCAAGCATATCCACACAAAACTACACATGGTGAAATGTGTATTTACATACATGTATGCAGCAGGCATGCAGACATACATACAATTTAAACATGTCCCACATGTAGTAGTTTTCAATGTAGAGAAAACACAAAACCTGAATTTGGTCGGGACAGCTATGTAGTGGTTGGTCTGCCCTGTGCTGTGTACAGTTGTGGTGATGTTGTCTATTGATAACTGAGCCATTATCACATGATGTTTGAAAAACACAACTCACTGTTATGGTCAGGGGAAATTAAATCAAGCGTAGCCCACACTGTACATGAACACATGCCTGGAATTTGAAGGTTCAGTTGATTGGAAAGGGAATCTTTCTGAGCTGTGATTGTAAAAACTGCTTTCCTTTACGTACTGTACAAGAGGCTTCAGCTGAAATGGCAATTCCAGCATTTTGTTTGATGTGTAATATAAAAGATACACAAGCAGTTTCTACGTGGGAGGTTTAAGTACAAGTGAATGAGTTAACCTTATATACCCACTGTAGATTCAAATTCCACATTTCTGCAATGATAGTGATGTGCACTATGCATAAATTTCGGGACAAATTTGGGATTTTCAAACCAGCGTGGATCAGGGACAGCTTATCCAATTGGTGTCCCCAATTTTGTTTCACTTCAATTTCATCAAGCACAAACCAAATGGTTTCTGTCTTCATTGAGTTTAGGTACAGAAAGATTGTGTGTGTGTGTGTTCCTTGACAAATTTCAGCACTGCAAGTGATGCTATAATTTTCAACTCTGCTTCGCTGCATATAAAAGCTTTTGTGGCGACTTTAGTGTGTGCGCAACATTTTTGTGTGTGTGTGTGTGTGTGTGTGTGTGTGTGTGTGTGTGTGTGTGTGTGTGTGAGGTAGCTATGACCAGCCAAAGCTAGAGAAAAGGCCACTCTTTGAGAGAAATGCCACAGGTGGCTGTGAGCTCTCTGTCCCTGCTCCTTTGATGTCAGCTACATCAGTCTGTTTGGATGTTTATATCTGAGAGCTAAACCTCCAGTATTTTCAGTGTATTATTATTTTAACTGAAACATAGTCTTTGTGGCTGTTCACTTGTGGCAAATTTATTTTTCCTGTCACCCCTAACAGTTTCTGTCTCTAACTTTCAAAATAATAATGGAACATATATCGTTTAAGTGTGTTTACAATTTATTTAGAAACCTGTGGTAAAACTAATCATTTGAATTTGGGATTGACTGAAATTGTGTTTAATAAGTCCCAGATCCTCTAATTAGGAATGGGGAGTGCCTGTTTTATGTTTCCTGCCTGTAGGTCTAATTCACAGCAGGAAAAAAGCTGCTACATGCAGCTACAATAGGCCAGTTGACACTGACTCTTATTACACCACAGGGATTACTACATTTGCTTCATTATAATATCATTTGGGTTCTCTCATTATTTGCAATTATAAATTCCTTTGTTTTTTTCTCCCTCAGACAAATAATGAACTTAAATAACCAATGAATAAGGAATACATTTCCCCATTTATTATAAATAAATGGGGAAAACCTCATTGTTCCCAATTACCATCAGATTATGAATTCAAAGGTTTGTTAATGTATACTCTCTGTAATTATAAGAGCTCTCATTTATTTAGGCACAATAGGAATTAAGTCTATAGTCAGATGTTTGACAGGCTGGTTTATTGAATTACCATCCATGTAATATGATCGTGTGTGTGTGTGTGTGTGTGTGTGTGTGTGTGTGTGTGAGCACAGGAGTGGGTGGTTGCAGTTGGAGTGAACAGTGAAATAGTGTGTGTTTAGCGTCATTTGAGAGGCAGGAGTAGTCTTTATTTCTATTAATATTTTGTAATACAATTCATTAAGATGATCCTGATAAGAAGGCCAGTGCTATAATACAATATTTCGTCATCAGCATCAGCAAACCATACAATACTTCGCAAACCAGCCAGCACAATTTGGATAATGTATGATAATTATTTTTTAATGTCAATTATCTTTCCTACTATGTGCCTCCACCAGGTTGGTAAATTTTGTTTTTAACAAGTTTAGCTCTTTGGTTAAGTCTTTCAAGGCTTTACTGTTGGCAGTGTTCTGATCTCAAGTTTCCGATTCTTTTTACTGCATTGGTTACTCTATTCAGGATGGCCCATGTCTCTTTTCGAGTCTTTAATTGAGTTGCCATGTTCATCAAATCTTCGTTAGAATGAATCTTTGAGCTCTGCCATCTCAGATAGAGGTTGCTGTGCCCAGCCAGTGTCTCCTCATTGGCCATAGTTTGTGTGGTTGCTGCACGCCACTCAGTGTTTTCCTTTGTCTTAGCTCTAATTTCCCGGAGATAACCGGTACTAGACTTGCATGCAACCATGTTTGCCAACCATGCAAGGCCAATTCTTTAGTGAACATAAATTGTCGCTTAGGCAGAATATCAGGTTTTTAAGGCCAGAGTAGTGCAAGAGAGATTAGCACGCCATTCCTCTCAGTCACGTGACAGTAGAGAGCAGGAGTAGACTTTAAACTCTGAGGTGCTATTCATGTAACAGCTTTCCTTTCTGCCGGGGTCACCTGGGTCCCCTCTTCCCCATTGTCAACTACAGCCTCAAGGCTATACACATTCAGACCTGTCTGCAACTCCTGCCTTTATCTGGCTCATTCTGTTAACCCTCCAGCCTTCCACATAGCAGATTTCGTGCTGTGCTCTGACAATGCAGTGGTAGTCAGTACATTTATCTGGTCTTGCTGATGGTGGTTTATTGGCCCCGGCGATGGGAGACTGAGGTGCTGTAGCGCAAATTAGTGACAGATCAGTTAAGCGTGACCTTAAAAAACCCTTGGCCTCATTTAATTGGCAGTGCTGAGGCATACTAATTGTATAAATCAGCTGGTAATGAGATCTTGGCTTATTGTGAAAAACAAGATAATGTGAGAAAATAAACATGAATGAGCGTACAGAATTTTCATCCCTCGAGCTTGATGGTCTGATCAGTGAGTGTTTTTCTCTCTATTGTCATTTCTTCTAAAAAAGTGTATGTACCAGTTTCCTGGTAATGTGTGCGTTCTCTAAGAAAGCTCTTGAGTTGCAGCACTTCAATAGACATGCTAAAACTAGTAGAGCATGGCCCCTAAATAAATCATTAGCAGGCAGTGCTTGATGAAAGAAAGCAAAATTAAATAAAACAACCTTTTTATATGAAAGCTGTTTATTAGCTGAATCCACCAACTGGAAGACAGATTAATGAGGTAGCAGAGAAATAGATTTTAAACATTGTCTAGGACAGATTCCCATTGGTGACAGCTGAGTACTGGAGGTCAGACACTAACAAAGCTGTTTTACATTAGCACAGCTGTGGAGACTCTGACCCTCAGCCAACAGTCACTATGGCCTCAATTCTCTTCCTCTTGTTCTCTCTCTATTTGTTGATATCGGTAAATACAGTTATCTAACGCCCTTGTTGATTTTAACCATGTTCCAAATTCACTGGTGTTCTTTTAATCAAATAAAATATATTTAAACTCATTAAAAAACATTTATATGTTCCCTTGTTGGTGGAATTTTAATCAAATGCAAGATATTTATGTATATATATATATTTTATTTTTTTATTTTTTTATATTTAACCTTTATTTATAAGTTGATTGAGAACAACTTCTCATTTGCAACGACGACTTGTCACATTCACACAGTTACACATTCATACCTGGAAGCTGCCCAGTACAACCACAGTCTGATCTGCTGGCCACTGAGCAGCTCCACTGGAGCGGTTGGGGTTAAGGGCCTTGCTCAAGGGCACCTCAGTGGTGGTAATGAGGGAGGGACAAGCGCTGCTCTTTCACTTTCCCCACCCAGATTTTATCCTGCTGGTCTGGAAATTGAACCGGCGACCTCCCGGTCCCAAGCTCTATTTATACAGTTATAAAAAATGATATGATGTTGCATACAAGGACAAACTTAAAAACAGCCCTTTTCTGTCTTCTTTTTGCTTACATTTCAGGTTTTTACATGAATTCAAAATCAACCGACCAGTGATCGCTGGAAGCTGGGGATTGAGTCTTTCAGTTTTTGTAAGTATCAATTTGCCCTTTCGGCTGTTTCTGTCTTGCCACATGTCTCATACACCCCGCTGTCTTTCACCCACACTGAACACCTGCATCAAATGAGGTGGACAATTGTATGCACAATTAGACAGTTATATAGAGACACAGTTACTGACAGACTATTTAAACATTAGATCCTCCAACTTATTTTTCTTGCATTTTGTTCTACTTCAATATTGTGTTGTGGTTACTCAGGATTCATTTTTTCTTTCTCCTTCTTTTACACTTTATTGCTCCCTGTGTGATATGATCCACTTTGAGTTGCAATGTTAAGGTCAAATTTAGGCTTTCTAGTATCTAAATGGCTATTTAAAGCCTTACAGAACATAAAAAGCATTTCCCACACTAGCATACACACATCAGCCTTTGGAGAAAAGTCTTTTGGAATGTATTTACAGGTGACACTGGTAAAAAATGTGAAACCTTGAATGTAATTAGCTTTGAATAAGACTTGGAAATAATATTGGAAGTTCAAGTATCATTAACCAAATATGCTACCTTTTGTGACACTGTGAAGAGAACTCCATTAAAATATCCAAACTAATTTTTGAACAGTGTTTCTATAATCACACAACTGCACATAAGCAGGGATTTTAACTTTGTCAACAAAATTCAATAAAATTTTACTTTATTTGGTCTCATTATGACAAATGAATGCAACAACCTTTAAAATACTAAATAATCCCATAATATTATATATCAACTGCATAGTAATCGTGTAGGTTCTACAGGAAAGCATACTCATCTTTTTCCACCATAGCAGTTTCAGACCTGCGTTTAACCCGGGCAACCTTTGTATAACTCTGGTCAACCAATATATGTCACTTTAAAAGTGGAATTTTTTAAAAGACAATACAGTAAAACAGTTGCTATGAAATGCACCATTTTGCTTTAAAAAAAAAGAGAGCAGAAAAGAGAATACTACAGTCCTCTCTGCATCTATAAAAATATTACTTAAACAATCTTTGCTCAGCTGCTGCAGGTTTTCTAATAAAAATCTATCTTAGATATTAAGCAAATAAAGGTGAGGAACTTCATTGATATAATTCTTTTCTTTCAAATGTCAGTTGGAGATATCATGGGAGTCAAATTAATGTGGTTGAGGAGCTCTTCAATAACTCTTCAATAGCTGGGAAATGTCTCTCTGAATTCAAAGTTCATGGCCATTTACCATTGTTTAATCATGCCATTTCACACCACACACAGTCTTCTGCTCAGATGAACATGCACCTGTCTACCAGCGAGCTGTCTCTGCTGCACAGTTTTGTTGAGTTTGTTGTGAATGGCTTGAACTCGTAAAGTGGTCGTACTATGACAGTCAGTCAGATGAACATAAATAGAGCATCTAATTAATCAAAGTTATTAAAAGCACTGTGTACACATCAATAAAAGACATTACTGCACACGTTGTTGACAGATGTCTAATAACAACAGACAATAATGGCAATAAACACTTCTCAGTTAATGTACCACATTGAGCATATGCCAGTTTTTGTTTAGAACATTGACAAAATGTCAAGAACAATACATCTCTGACTACTAATATTAGCTATAATCAACTACTAGTGTGCTCACACACATACATATATACCGTCTCTTTACTTTATCAACCTGCTGCAGCTTTCCTTTTAAAACTTTCTGAGTAATTTGAGATACCTGACACCAGATGTCGTGTTTTATAAAAATGTAACATACCCTAGCACTAACAGACAATTTTAATAAAAGATGTACATGTAAAGATCCCAGTTGAGTTATCAGCAGAACCTACCTACGGTAGAAGCCTAAGAGGGTTAACATGGTTTGCTGCTAATCAGTGAGAAATTGCCTATAGTTTTCAATGTTTAAGTATTGGCTGCATCAATGTTGTTGTCAAAACTAGTTAGAGTATAGAAAAACATCTCCGTCTCAAGCCTCTACTAGATGAGCTATATGCTTGTTTGAAAATAAATAACAAAAATTGTGAATACTTAACGGGATATGAATAATCTACCCCAGGAAGAGTAGCTGATGTTCTGCATCAGCTAATGGGATCCTAATAAAAATTAAAATAAATACATGTGTTATGTATACTGCCCCCTGCTAGTCTAGCTAAAACTGCTCCTACTCAGGTAGCTAATACAGTACATTGCCCCCTGAAGTTTTGATAATACTCAATATTACAAGTGTTGGTGGTTATGTTATTAAATCACTGTAATGTTATTAGGCACCAGTCAGTATTTGTTATAAAAGAAAATACACATGAAGCCGTAATGGGCTAGCATTCACTGCCATCCTGCTTTTCAGCAACATTAAAGGTGCAGTAGGTAAGCCTTATAAAACTTTCTGTCATATTTGCTGAAACTGACCCTATGTTCGAGTAGAACTACATGAAGCAGGTAATTTGTAGTGTGATTTGCAAAAACCCACCGCTCCCTGTTCAGATGCACCAATCAGGGCCAGGGGGGGTGTTTAACTGCGTGTCAATCACTGCTCATGCACACGCATTCATTATCTCTTTTTTGGGGGAGGGGCTTAGGAGACTGTTTTGGGCTTTAGCGGAAAGGGGGGAGGGACTGAGAAGTCCTGGATCTTTGCAATCCTACCTATGGCACCTTTAAGTTGGAACTTCATACAATCCGAAATCGAGATCCTTTGACCTACAGATTTAATTGATCTCAAAACATGACAGGAAGTAATTTAGTTTGTGTCTGCAGCACTTATAGAACAAGTTTAATTACATGCCTGCAATCTCATTTGGAAACACCTGAGGATATGTTCATCTGAAGAGGCCATACACTCTTTGTTAGTATGTGCCATTTATCTAATAAGCAATAGCCTCATGGTCTCATGGCTCTCATCCCACTATTGATGGCACCACTCAAGGGGAGGAGGCAGGGGAGACATTTTGTCAAAATGAAATAAACAGCACTTCACCGTAAAATGAAAATGAATAACCTTTGAATGGTTATTCGTCATCCATTATTTATCAAATGGGCCTCTTCAGCCCACTGACCCTGCAGTGATTAAGGTCAATATGTTGCTTAACACAGGCCGCTTGACAAAGACCATCTAACAAAGATTTCAATTTCATCAGCGTCGATTGCTTCAGAGGATCCCAGTGCGAATTTGGAAAACTAATTTTTGCACATCATTACCTGGCAAGAATGTAAACAGCCCCCCCAAAGTTGATCCATCTTCCTAAACTCTGCATGCAATTAATAGCTTGTATTACTCATAAATGACCACATTTTGAAATGCTAAAATATGCTTTTAGTGTTGGCAAATTAATTAGGTGGGTTCTTGTCTGGGCTCTTTTTTACAGTTGGTGATTAAGTGTGGTCTATATTTAATCACATGAAAAGGAGCTGGCCTCTGAGTTTATTATTATTATCATTATTTGAAGGTTTGATGGACTTTATTTCATTCTAGAATAAAAACCTAATATGGACTTGGCTGCTGTCCTGGTTTTCGAGGTATGTTCCCCTGTACTGTAGGACAGAGTTTCACCTAGTGGCTATATACGGCAGAAAACAGGACCAAAGAACATGCCATCAATCTTCTTGCTACCCCAGCTGTGGAAAGTAATGCATAACTAAAAGTCCGGTAAAATGAATTAATGATTTCAACCATGAACTTTTCTCCCAAAACGCCATGAATCGTCTCCAACTGATAATGCACCACAACCCTGGAGTATGAAATCCCTGTTGCGTTGAGAGTAGCCAGTTAATTGATTCGCAAATTATTTAAAGTTTGTGGTGCCCAGGGGAGTGCTAGAGTCTAATGACGGCCCATTTTGAAAGAGTTGAAAAACTCTTCCCAGGCAAGCCGGTATTAAATTGTAACAGTCGAATCTGGGCACCAAGAAGAGAGATGGTGTCCAGTACTGTGTTGTTAGATTGGGTCAGCTGAATATGCTCTTTAAATTGTGATGTATCTCATCTTAAATAAGATATCTAATTTCATTGTCCTTTATTCCTCTTTTCAGAGGCTTTGTTTTTTCATTTGTGGTGCTTTTATCCTCTCTGGGAAATCATGCAATATGACGGATAATCTGTTTTTAATATAGATACAAAGGTAAATATTTGTATAGTCAGTTTCCAAATGCCATTGTTTCTATACTTGGCATTTGTGTCATTTGTCTGTCAGTATGACACTCAAAGCAAATGCAGCCATTCATTTTCTGTTGACTGTAACTGCAAAATGAATGGGGTTTGACTGACTTGGACAGGATGAAATGTTGCTACCTACAACTCTCAAACAGGCTTATACTCTATGGCATATGTAATATTTAAAGGAAAAGCTGAATATGTAAATAAGTAAGAAATCAGTAGACAAAGAAAAATAAATAAGTTAATTTGTGGTAAGATAAGACCTAGATCAAGCAAGTCATTCTGTGCAGAATAACCTCATCTAGTAGCACACACACTGTACGTTCTATTGCTTTTTAGTTGAATTTGTTTGATCTCTGTGTTAATATCAAGAAGCCTCTAATCTCGACCCATTAGCAACTGCTGCCATTCAGACACACGGTGTCGTCCTGATTTAAATAAAATGAAATGAAGATAGTTGTTTCTGGTCCCTTGGCTTCACTCATTGCCATAAACATATGCTCTGTGCTCCGCTTCTTTCCATCTTATTTATGACTTTAATTTGTTGTGTGGGCTGCGCAAGAAATCAAATTTAATCCAATCCTCCCAGGGACCCTGTCATATAATAACATGGTAATTTCTGTGTATCCTTTTGAAAAATGAGGAAATTAATTCTTCCTGACATGTTCTAATTATTCCAGTGTGAACGGCGGATGGGCTCCCCTCCTTCCTCCCATCCCCCCAACCCCCTAAGTGTCAGTTGCCGACGGGTGGCGAGGTGCTAATGCTGACCAGCAGCGCGTTTAATTTGAAACATGAGCAGACACCTTTCAACACACCTTCCTAATGTTGGAGTGGCTCACACAAATTAATTCACTACTCATCTGGCAGCTCTAACTGAGGTGTGTGTGTGTGTGTGTGTGTGTGTGTGTGTGTAGGTTAGGGGATTGGGGGAGGGGGTCAATGGGACACTAGTAAAGATAACATAGTGTGTGTGTGTGTGTGTACGACACTGTACAGTAGGTGTAAATCCAAATATGTCAGTGTGTGTGGACACGTGCTGGACCAGGTATCACCATATTTCATTTGACTGGGTGTTGAGTTGGCGCAAAGATGTCTGCTGGGATGTTGGGATTGCTTGGACAGCTTTTTTTACCCTCTCTGGATCTCCCTCCTCACGAACCAACAGTACCTTTTCACACATGCCATTGCTCTACTTGGAGCACTGAAAGACTTATTTAATTAGACTGTCATCAGGCAGTCTTTAGCTTATCACTTTAATTTGCATAGGGACACTACTGACAGAGACGTTGTGGAACAATGATCTTTTTTTCCGTGTTCAAGAGTTAAAATAAATAAAATCCATAGCAGATCCAATGTGAACTCTGATAATCATAATAATATCATTTCAAACCAGGCTTGCTATTGATTTTCACTCTGTAAAGAAATCAAATTTTCTGTTGATTGAAAAAAAAAGTCTGTACAGGCCTGGTATAATGGTCTGTACAGGCAGACATATTGTTATCATGAAGAACAAAATTGGTTAATAATTAACATGGTTAAAATTCAAATCTAAAATATAACTGTATTCTGTTATTCTTTTGCTAAGACTTAGTCTCTGTAAGTCCACAGCTCTGTATACATTCAGGCTTCTAATAGAAGAAATATGTTTCCACTCTAATTATGCACAGTATCTAAGCAGCTGAGACAGGAGGAGAAAAGATAAACAAACAAAATGTATTTACTGAACTTTGGAGTCGGGTTAAAACCATAGAACTGTAACTGATTTGGTGTGTGTGTGTGTGTGTGTGTGTGTTGTCTCTGGGTTGTAGAGCAGAGGGCTCATAGCCGTGGCGTCATGGTCGAGGAGAAGAGAGCATGGCTTTGTCAACGGTGGGTGGGTCCCCCAATGACTCAGAGAGGGGAGAGGCGTCAACATGGCCGCCCGGCCCACAGGGATTAAAGAGCCCCCCCCCTCACACCCTGCAGGGTTAATCACTGCCATTTTGGATCCATGCAGAGGGAGCAAATTCACTCTCCATCACTGTGGAAGAACTGAGACATAAGCCACCAGTTAGGATGCCACTCTGTGGGTAGATCTGCTTCATAAGCTTGTTTCCACTCTGTACAATAGAGTGTTTTGAGCCCTGGTTTACTTGTCTTAAGAAAAGTTGGAGTTCCTGGATCAGTGCAGACTCTTGCTCTCTGTATCCTCCTCTTTGGATATTGCTACATTTTCTCATATGGGTTTAGTTAAGGGATATAACAAGTAACCTGGGATGTAGTTACTGGTAGGATCTGTGTAGCTAACTTCTGTGTCTCGCTGTGCGCCGCTTACTACGTGAGCCTGTTAATGACTGAAGGCTGAGAGTGCCGTCTCGTGCCAAGACCCACATGGCTGCTGGCGGTGCATTAAATCAGCAGTCAATTTGACTGGAAGTTTGAAATCTGGGCTAGGTTAAGGGGATGTGCTGAAGCCGTGTTAATAGCTAGCTTGTTGTCCATATGGTACTGCTTTAATAGAGCACATTTGTTGCAGATGGTGGGAGACTTGGTTAGGCAGAGGCAGCTTTTGGCAGAGGCTCATTCTTCGAAAGGGCTGCTGTGCTGATCAGACTAATCCAGGCCAACTTAGTGATGTCTATCCTCCCTGCTTCTCCTTAACCAAAAAAGCCTGCCCTTGAATTGTGGACTAGCCTTAATTCAAAGACATTCTTGTTTTTTTGTTTTCTGAGAAGAGCAAATACAATGTGGCTTGGTCACTTTTTCCTGAGTTTGGTCATTTGCTCTCCAAACCGCACCTTTGCTTCCAAGTTCAGTTGTTTCTCACCACAATGGGACTGCTGTGGACAGCAGGCACAGCTGAGGAAACACAAGCACACAGAGTGAAAGAACAAGAGTTATGGACTAAGACCAAAGATAAAGATAGAAACTGAGCATAGCCTAATTTCATTTTCTCTGCTGCTACTTAACTGTTTGAGCAGGTCTGCTGAGGGATTCAGGTGGCGTTAAAATAAATAAACATACACTCACATAATAAAAGAGTGCTCTGTTCATCCTGCCACTGCATAACCATTGACAGGATGAACAAAGCACTCTTTTCTTTCTGCATCAAACTCAACCGTTTCTATTCATCTTCCTAATTTCTGGAATGTGTACCAGAATTTGTTTGCATATACTGTAAGCTCAGAGCGAATTCACATTTTGGGTTGGTAATTGTTTTAGTTTGTGTGCGCCTGCTTTAGAGTATGTGGGCTTTTTGCACTCAGAGAAGTGAGGAGACACGCTTGATCTGCTCTGCACTGTTTGACGGTTGTTTTCTCACGTTGTCACTGGCTTGGTGTGCTGTGGCGTGGTGATGGTATTATGTGCGCTGGGCTCAGCTGAGTGGAGAAAAGAGCAGAGCTGCAGTGCCCGTAGCTATGCCACTCCCGCCTCCCCAGACACCTTATTGTGAGAAAAGTCTCGGCTGAGTCCTCTGGGCCTTGTGGATCCACTGCCTTGCTAAGTGCTGGCCAGACTGAAAGGCACAGTGTCCTTGGGCCGAGCTCATTCTTTCCATTCTCTCAGAGGCTTTGTCTCATACGCCACGAGAGCAAGAGGACAAAATGCCAAATTACACCCATGTCACTCAAACTTACAGTGTTTAAGAGCTGAGATGTCATTTCCTGTTGCGTTTTGTGTTATTCATGATAGTGTGCATGAGAGAGTGTTAAAAGTTCAGAATAGGAGTATTTTTCTTTCCATTAGTGTTAACGAGGAATTTTGATCTGAAGACTGTCAGTCGAAGTTATGAAATTGAATTAAAGGATGGTGGAATGATGAAATTACATCTTATAATGCTGCAAATATTTTTTGCAAGATATCCTTGCCATATTTCAGTGGCTGAGTATCTTTATAAGGATAGTTGTGAGATCTAAGGAGGCATTTGAATTTCAACCACTCACAAATCAGTTCTCTGGAATCGCTTACCACTTAAAACAAAGCACATGGAAGTCCTAATCAATTTCCACCCAATCTTAACCCAATAAAAGTGTATATTATACAGACCAATAACATAGCATAATGGAAACCTGTTGTAAGTAATTTTTAGCAATGTGTCTCCAGTATTTTGTGGGTAAGGCTTCTGAACGACCCCTACAAGTGGTGACATCATGACCACATCCTTTTGCCTCATTGACGCTGTAAGTCCCAGCTTAGGTCCCTTGTGGCCGGGCTCCCAGAAGCCACAGCACCCTCGCCACACATGAGCTGCAGCTGGACCACCATTAGCTACTCTGAACAGACTGGGGCTGCTCTGGGATCTGTGGTTACAATGCTGGATGTACATGTATATATGTGCACACAGCCGTGGAAAAAGACTGTATAGAGATCAGTAGGCAGAGTTTATTTGATGCAAACATATCATCAGGCTCTCAGTGCAAACCGATGCTGTATGCAAATCCACTCCCTCAATGCAAAGAGGTATAATTAATGATGTCAGTTCATAAAAAGAGAGGATGGGTTCGTAGCCATATTTCTGCTTTAATTAAAGACATGCCTTATTATAGGAGGAAGATGTATGCTCTGTGTTTTTCTTTCTTTTTCTCTTTCTTTCTTTCTTTCTTTCTTTCTTTCTCCCCCTTTCTCTCTTTTCTCCTTCTTCTTGATTATCACTCCTTTAATAGTGAAAATGGTTCTCTGTGATTTTTCCTGCCAGAACCCCACACGCTGACATGGAGGGCTTTCTTCGTAGCAGCTTTTTACTGAGGTTAGTTTAATTTCCGTTGTTGCCATTTAGGATCACAGGTCGGGCAGGGTGGTAGTGGGCTAACAGGGGTTATGCTTTTCTGACACATTGTTAGCTTTAGACTTTCTACTGTGTGTGCGTGCTCATGTTTTTCTGTGTGCATGTGTCTGTGTATTTGAACATTGTCAAACAAACCCGAGCTGTGTGTTACGATTGTGTTCATGTAGTGTGTGGCTGACTGGCATGCTCACCCTGATAGCCTCCAGTCAGACTGAAAGCACACATCAACAACTTAAGGGACACATGTAGGAGCTGTCCCCCCCCCCCTTTTTTTTTCTCTCCTTCCTTTCCCTTTCACGGCTTAAAGGACCTGCAGATCAGGCTTTCTGTGTCTTTACACTGCATGCTTTTGTCTGACCCCTCTCCCCATCTGCCCTCACTTACTAACCACCCTAATCAGGGATGCTGGGGTGAGGCAGTCGCTGGTATATCTGTCTTGTGATGTACTGTTGTTCCTGTTGTGTAGTGTGTTTGTATTCAACCTACCATAAAGATTTACATTTTTTGTCTTTACCCTTCCTGTGATTCTAATTAAAAATTTGTGCTGTCATTACACACAGAGGAAGTAAATAAGAGTGTATTTACCATTGGCTCCTTTCCTAGTCAACCACCTTCTCTAGGCTCCAGTGTTGCTCCCTAATTAGGGTTGGCTCATTAGAAGCCACAGCAGCAGCATCTGCCTTTCAAAGCTGCTGTCAGCCAAACTTTACTAAAGCTAATGAATCCTCTTTGATTTCTTTTTCAAAAGGTCACTCATTTGATTAAATTAACAGCTTTTTTCTCTCAGAACTGTTGGGGGCATTTTAAAAAGAAAGGACAATTTGATACCATTACTCTCGCTAGTCAAAGAAATAAAATAGGAAAATCTCTCATACATTTACATTTACTGTATGTTTTACTTTAGAATTAAATAATGTGAAACCATAATCATTAAAGTAAGATTGAGATCATCCACATTTATAAGCTTCAGAAAAAGCAAGTTGTGCTCTGAGTTCTGACAGAATATAAATTGTGACCAATGGCACAGTTAATCTTGCAGAATAATACTGTATACATTTTACTCACAGGCTTTTTCATATGCATCTATGACTGTTAACTGAAACCGTTTATTTTTATTTTCTATATTCAAGAAATTGAAAAAGCCATATATTTAATATACATTTATAAATACGTGAAATATTTGATGCAGTAAATACATAAAATGTGTAATGCAGAAATGTAAAGTATCTGTTTTATCGTTCATGGTTTGGCACCGATTTATCTGGTGTTGTATATCTACTGTGGTTTGACAGAAGTTATTCAGGCATACATCATGTTACATTTTGCACACTGCCTATGTTCATTTCCGCTTTCTTTGTAATGGTACAAAGTGGAGGGCAGCGTTTAACTCTCAGTACCTGTTGAAACCAGTTTGGTGGATAACTAACTGCACTAAATATGTACTGAATACTGTATGTTGCACTGGACGAGGTCTGACAGAAGCATAGCTCAAGTTCACCTGGAATATTACTGCATCCAATCTAATCTACAAAAGAAAAAAAGAAACATGACCTTTGACCTTGGCTGTTTCTCATCAATTTCCTTTTGTTCTCATAGCTGTGAGGAAACACTGTGATTATTCTAAGTAAACACATTATTGTTCTGCTAATCCACATCCTTCTCTCAATGTCTGTTTTAATTAAAGGAGAAGCGCCAGTAGAAAGATAGCATGCACACTGGCTGGAGATTGGAGGCCTCAACAATCAGGCCAAGATTAAAGGCAGGCTTTGCTTCAGAGTTAGCCCTTTTTCTTGGATAAGACTTGTGTCCTGGAGTGGGCTGTGGGGTGGGGGTGAAAGGGGAGAAAAGGATAGAAACAAAGGTGGATGGATGTGGCAGTTAAGACATTCCTCTAGTGAAGAATCCCAGTATCTTTTCCCAAGCAACTGAATTAGGTCAAAGGTAGGCTTTCTGAACATGCTCATACATTTCTGCTCCAATGTGCAGATGTTATCGACTTTTTATACTGTATGTCATAGCTCAGTAGCATACCGGATGGGCCTTTCATTTGTTTTTTTGTATTGTAATGAGACACGAGTTTTATTTTGAGTCATACACACAGTGAGTTCTAATAGCTGTAAAAGTGTTGATACATGGCCATCGTGAAAAATACATCAAACTCTTCAGATGTGATGGGGAAAAGTCTAAACTCCACATTTTACGTACAAGTCAAAGCCTTTGTACTGTCTCATAATAAGGACGGTCTTTTTAAAATTCCCAATATTTCTAAAACTAACACAGAAGTTCTCTTAACTACAGTATACAATGTGCACGTCTTTAATAGACAACTATTTGGGCTCGTGTTATTGTACGCCTCAGTTTTTCTCTTTGTTGAAAAGATGTGTTTTCATTTTAGATACATTTTTTATATGTTTATGGAAGACGTTTAACAGGTTTTTGTTTGTGTAGTCAGAGACTGAGAGAGAGAGAGAGAGAGAGAGAGAGAGAGAGAGAGAGAGAGAGAGATATATCTTCAGTCTCTACTCCCAGTGGGCAGGACCTCCCCCTACATTTCTGCCATTATTTGATGTAATGAAAGGAGAAAGTGTGTAACATTGAGATTGTTAATTAATTTAGTCTAACAAGATGAAGATAAATGAAACCCACTGAAGGTTGACTAGGCTAAGGGGCCCACTTAGCATTCCTCCTGCCCTCAAGCTCTGTCTCTCTCACTCCTTTACAATGGAGCACAGCTAATACTTGCGGCATCGTTTCTACAAACCCGCTGAGCTCTCATCCAGTAAGTTTAGATGTGGACCTTTTTTGACAAAATATTTCATTTTCAGCCTCTATTTATCATAATCTTCTCTTTGGGATATTTTAATTTCTAAATGGCTGGGCTGCATTCATAATGCAATGAGTTTTGGAGCATAGATATGCAATTATCTAATTGAGTCATCTTGACATGTTGAATAAAGCTCAGTTGACATACATGACTAGTGAACTAAATTGACTTTTTAAATATATGTATTGAACCACTGGTCAAATGTTAATACATCATTCTTGCTGACACCTTGTAGTCTTCTTGTAGATAACAAACACACCTTTCATTATCTTCTTCTAGAAAACAGTTATATGTTTTCTGAAATGGCAGGAGGTTATATAAATGGCTATTCTCGCCAGCAAATGTGGCCCCTACACATGAGTCTGTGTGATTCCCAGCCTTTCACCATATGAATGGTTCTTCTCTAATGCGGCTTGGGGGCTATTTGAGCGGCAAGACAGACAAAAAGCAGAAAAGACTTCTTCTTTTTTTTTTTTTTTTTAATGCCAGACAGTTGTCTTCATCCAGAGCCCTTACAAGCAAATCAGTAGTCTATCGAGGTCCTTCCTCAGTGGACACTTTGTACAGGATCTTCATGACAGCACAGACCAATCATTATGGCACCTATTCTTTGCTCCCTTAGTTCTCAAGTCATCAACAATGGGTTGTTGATTGTATGGAAAACACCAGAACAATTACGTCCTCTGTTTTGGTGGCAGAGCAGCGTTTTAAAGTGCAATCCTCGATAATGGCCTCATTATTGTTATTCTTGGAGCAGTCCTGAGGAGAAAGAAGTAGCTGCTTGCAGTACGTCATTATTTCGTAAATTTCGATTAGCTCATCATGCTGTCTCCTGGCAAACAGAATCATAGCTAATTAAAAGTGAGCGAGCACTCTTGCCTGTGACTTAAAAGGTAGCACTCCATAGGCTGTTAATATGAAGAAAAAAAAATGGTAACAAAAAGGAGGATTAGAGCTGTTACCCTGGTAACTCAAACTTCCATCTGCGAGGGAACAATGAACTTGTGTTCCTTCACCACCTATGCTTGAAAAAACAGAAAGCGAGGAAGTGAGTGTTCTGAAAGGACAAGACCCTTTTAAACAACAAAGTGGGATCCAGGCCTAATAGGCTCTTTGGTGCGAGATGTTAGGCGAGATCACTGGGGGATAGAGGAGCAGAGAGGTCAACGTGTAATCCTAGGACAGTGAAGGTTGTTCCAGGTTTTTACAATAGCGGGTTGTTTCTTGAATCCGTTTGTCTGCCTGAGAAACAAAACCTCAAGTTTGTTCATTTTTAAAGATTTTAAAAGAAAACAAGATTGACAGAAAAGGCTGCTAGTAAAATGTCTCCTTGTGATAAACTGGGTAGGCTGCCCTACAGCTAAAATGTACACTTTCCCTCAGCTGATTAAATAAACACAAACAAGATGCCAAAGAGTTGGGCCAATTAGACAGAGCTGTCAGAAGCTGTTAGAATTGTCTCTTGCATCTCTTTTTACTGATACAACCAATTCTGCATTGACTTCTGGCACCACAGCTCGGTTGGAAAATGAACTCTTCCATGAATCTTAAAAACACCTTAATATATTGTATAACCAATGCACTCATGACTTGCACTAACCATTGCATAACAGCATTTATTTTTTAGCTTCTTTTTGACTATCACTCAACACTCAATAATACTATACGTATTTTAGTTAAAGCATTGAAAATCTTGTGGTGAGAAGGTGACGAAAATACTGTTAATGCATTTCTTTAATCTCTTTATTTCAACCAGCATTCAAACACTTCATAAGCATTTCTAAATAAAAGTGTTTGATGGGCTTATAGTTAAGGGCTGCTTAAGAGCTGCTACTCTGAAAAGGAATGCTCCCACTCTAACACTGCTGAGTTATAATGATCCATGACTATGGAGGAACAGTACGTGTTTCTCTTTGAGTTTTATGTCCCTTATTACTGCTGCAATATGTCTGCTCGCATTAAGCTAATTTATGGCTGAGGCCAGCATAACAGCAGTACAGGTTAATGAATTTGGCATTACTAATTAAACGTTATTGAGGGATGAATATGAATCCTGTGGTCGGTCGGTCGGGATGGCAAAGAAAGGGGGAGGAAACAAGAATAGGACAGAGGACTTTTCTGCACACTTCGCTTTCCTGCAGTCCTTCTTTTGGGTTGCATTCACAATGAGTAAAACATGAGTGTGAAGACAGCACAGCCTTTTATATGAAATGGAGGACAGCTTTACCTCAATGCAACACCCCGTCACAATACTTTCTCTGATGCATCTGAAAAAAATGTATACGATTATGTATAACTCCACAGAAGGTGTTTGGGAAAATAAGACCAAAACCAAAGGCAGGCTACTGTACTTGGCCTTTTTTTTTTTTTGCTTTACTGTATATGCATTTGCTGTGATGTAGCAAAGTATTGCAGGGTAAAAGGATAAATGAACAGCTAAAGTGATCAGAGACTCTTGTGGAAGCTGAGGACCATTCAATGCAGTGCAGAACTTGTCCCTTTTTACACAATTGTTGTTAAGCAATTACTTACAGTAAGTCACTTCTTGAAAACAGGAATTCAAAGGCCATGTAGCACGGCCTACTCAAGCAAAGAGGGATGATGGTGACAGTGTGGAATATTGAGCCATTATTGAACTGCCCTCTGACGCACTCTCTCCCGGACCAGGCTACGAGTGTGTTGAGGAAAACAAGATAGATATATTTCCCTGGATTTTTCATACTTGCCCTTACTTGTTAGTAAAGGGTGACACTAAAATAAGAAGGAAAAAAATACTTGTTTCCAGTCAATGAGGTCATATTGTTTGCAAAATAAGCTAGGACAGTTACTAATCAAATTGCTAATCAAAAGTAACTGCAAGTAAGAGTTTACGCTACATCCTTTTACAGTAATGACAACACAACTGAAACAACCAGTGATCAATAAATGTAAACTATGGGGTAAGGTATATGAGGATAAATGGATATGAGCATAAAGTGACTTTTGTTTAAATTTCATGATTTTTGTAAATGTTCCACACAGCCTCCCAGCAGGCTGTTTAAAGCTCTCTCACTTCCAGCAAGTTTAACCTCATAACTGGATTACAGAGACATTTTTTGGAGAGAATGTGTGTGTTGTTGGTGGCTTGTGTACTACATGCACAGTCTAAATAATATTTTTCCTGCCACTCTTTCAGTCTCACACACAACGCCTATACACTCCACGTCTGACATACTCTCCCTGAGAGCTAAGTCTTTCAATTTAGATTTCAATTATCATGTTAGTTTTGTGATTAGACTTAAGTCCTCCAGGAATCAGACCTCTCCGCTCTTCTCTATTCCACTCTATTCCACTTCCCCTGCAATCACATCTCATCTGATGAATTGCGCATATAATTACGGAAGTTATTGAATATGCAGATCACTGCTGACTCTTGGTGTGCGGTTCATAATGCATCAACTCTAACTGTATCAAACAAGGGTCTCTGATAAAGACCCACTCTGATAATGAGAGAGGGCCAATGTATGCTATTAGTCAGAGATAACAGACACCACAAAGACTGAGACTCAATTAAAACAGAGCCACGCTATAATCTGCATGACTGTGTGTGTGTGTGTGTGTGTGTGTGTGTGTGTGTGTGTGTGTGTGTGTGTGTGTGTCTGTATGTGTCTGTGTCTGTCTCTGTGTGTGTGTAGCTAAACTGCATTCAGGCCAGTGTAGGGACTTGGCACTAAGCACAGTCAGCTCTACCATTACAACCAGCACATCATAGACCAGTCTGAGAGGCCAGCCAGCCAGTGCACAAGGTGTTTATGAATCAACCAACATGAGGTATTTCCCTCATGTTACAGTATGTTGCTACCATCGTTTTACACCCCGTCCCATGATGCAATCCCTAAGAGCTTTTCAAGAGAGGGGAGTGAAGCACTTAACAGGCACACCCACATTAGAAGGTGGTGGGAAATTTTGAAACTTTTGATAGCTTTTAGAGAACTTTCTAAAAACCTGGCTCACAAGCAAAGAGGAAAGGGTCTATAATGTTTTGCATTTTTCTGTCAAAATACTGGGGATTTGTTACTTGCTCTTCAACAGGTCCAAAACCAATAAAAAATTTTCCACATAAAGCTATTCTTACAAGGTTTCTCAGCTAAGGTTTCGCACACAATTGAGAATACAGGGAAACGGAAGAAACCGGGACCTTTATTTTTAGCCTGAGCTGTAGTGATGTAGCTGCCATTTATAGCTGATATGCCAGGCTGATGCTGGATGGCTACCCTGCTGACACCAGAGAGAAGGGTTTATAGACTGCACAAACTCTGCACAACACAATCTCAGACAGACATAAAATAAGCAAATAAAATGTAGATTAATTTGATTGCGACCTATTTAATTGATGAAGAGAGGTTGCTATTTGTATGTTTGATTTGTGGAATATGGTGACACATTGTTTATACAGTGGAAGTGATCTCAAGGTGCAGACTGGCGGATGTGCCCACAAAGGGCAAAAAACACACAAGACTATGCTTCAAACCAAGAAACAATGCAAATATCAAAACACGAAAAACATAAATTTGTAGAAAAAAGGAAAAATGGGAGATTTAAGTAATGGACAGCATTTTACCTAGCAGAAGAGATACTAAAGCTCTTCTTTGTGCTTTCACTATTGTGCATATGTTTTGGTATTTGCTAAATGTTTGTCCTCAATCTTTGAGTTTTCACTCTGTCTGCATTTCTTTTCTTATCAGTATTTTACAATATTCTTGGTATATCATGCCACATATTTTGCACACATATATATATATATATATATATATATATATATATATATATATGAACAGCATACAGATTATGAGTTTACATATGTTGATGCATAGTTGCATACATGTGTGCATGAGAGCATTCATTGAGGTATTATTGGGGCCTTTTTGACCATACCCAACTAGTTGATTAATTCATGCAAAACACCTTCTGCCTCTTAACACCTCTCTTCTGATTGGCCATTGTTGTTGACCTGGTAGTCTATTTAAGTCCGTAGAATTTGCATGTGCTGTAAGTTCTGCTGACGATGGTCCTAAGACCAAACGGTGCTCTTTATTTCGCTTTTCCCCTGACCTTTTTGCATCTGAAGAAGTTTTTTTGTAAGAACGCAGGCCTTTTCTTTATAATGATGAGATCCGTTCACCTTGGCTACACACACCTGACACTTATCGGTAAGCCTGGAGTCAAGAGCGAACATCTTCTCCACATTGTTAATGTAGGCATACGTTTTCCTCACAATATTTGGTTATTTCATAAGAATTACATTTTTGTAATTTTCCATTTTCAAATGTGTTTATAGCCATTGAACTTAATCTATAAATCAGCTTTAAACAATATTAAAACAAAAGGCACTAATCTGGTTTGAAAATCTTTTGTTGTGCCACATCCTGTGCTCACAGTGGACAGTATTAAGAGCATGGCTGGTGCTGGATCTTTTTCACTGTCATGGCTGACTGTTGTAATTAAGACTCAGAGCGGGATTTTAACACATGGCACCGTGGCACTTTACACAGTCCCATGTATATTATTACGTTAATAGGATTGAACATGTTTACACCAACTGTTGGCTTAACAGGAGGTCAAAAAGGTGACTTAAACTTTTGTTAAGGGGCTTACATAGGAGCTCAAATAGCATTATAGTGGCTGACTAATGGGTCTACACACTGACAGAAAATACACAATGTATGGACTGCGCTTGTGTTCAATGAAAATGCCTGTTCTGTGGTCAGTAAAATAAAAAAAAAACTAAAGGGCATGGTTTACCTAAGTGGCCAATGGGATTTGACTGCCCTTTACTGTAAAGAGTGGGTTGCAAGTGCAACGACCTTTGTCAAGTCCAACTATTGTTTGCAGATTGGTTACACACTCTGTAACCAAGATGTGAAAGACACATCTGCTACCTTCAGCTCAGTAGAGAGCAGATAAACAGTCAAGGGTGTGTTTGTGTGTGTGTGTGTGTGTGTGTGTGTGGGGGGGGGGGGGGGGTGTATGTGGGGTCCTCAGTTACCCTGTCATACAGCCCAGTTACAGTCCCTATCTTCTTATCAAATATTTGTCTGGCCTTCACTCCATATTTGCCTTCCATTATGTTTGCTTTGTTTATTGAAATCTATCTCAGGCAGATTGGTAAAGTTTCCAGAAAGTTGTTTTTGTCTGTGTGCATTTATCTGTGTGGTAATTTCACATTATATATTTATTTTTTATTCAGTTTAAAATTCATGTTCATAGAAATTTGACGCTGATATTGTCCCCAATATTTTATTTGGTTAGCATTTTTAAAAGGCAATGCAGGAATTGTTGTTTGATACCATGGTAGTATAACATTGTAGGTCAGCTCTTCAGAAAATTCAATTTTAAATATAAAACCATATTTGTTTAATGTGTTTTTGATTGATTCCCTGATTGAAATTCAAAGGGTGGTCATAAATGTTTCAGGACAAAGGGTCTCTTTGTGTGAATGGGGCCTCAGTTGAAATGGAGGAGTAGTTTGAGATTACTAGATTATTTCCTACTAGCCCAGTGAGTAAGGCGAGGCGAGCCGCAGCCCTGTGCCGTGCTGTGCTGAGCATAATGAGTGTGGTGGCAGGGAACCACAACAGAGCCGGGGCAGAGGCTGCCTGGGAACCAGAGGCCCATGGCCCACAGCCAAACACACACACAAATCCTGCTGCACACTTGTGGCTTTTTAAGAAAGCAATTTAGTTAATGATTTCATTTTGAAGCACTGTCATGATGCATGTGTCCTCTGAGCGAGCCAGCAAAAGAATAAAGGAGAAACCAACAAAGAGGAAAAAGGTATTAGTAAACACAAGACTCCCCCAACAACCGGAAGAAATAACATGCTACCGAGTGCAATGTGGCATTTGTTGTAAACACAGCACAAACATTACTTGGGTAATATATTGTGGAAGGTATATCACTTGAGGCTTCTGCTTCTTTTTATGCATCACTCTGGGGTCGACACATGGTTAGCAGCGTGGACTGCTGAGGCATTTTGAGTTTTAGTCAGCATCTAATTCACTACAGTGCCCACCTCCCCGGAGTGGAAATACAGCAAATTTTTCTGTTCAACCATGTCTGTCAGCTCTCTGATTTTATTAGGGCTATGTTTCACATTCATTTACTCAAGTTTTCTCAGTGCCGGCCCATGAATGAAACCATCTTAGCATTGCTAAAACAGCAGCTTGTACATGTCTTCTGTGAACAAAATTTTTGGTCAATTACTCAGATCACTGGCTGGGGTTTCTGGTTTTGCTCTTCAGATCTCATTTTCATCCAGTCTCTCTTTTTTTTGTATCAGCCGTCAATCACTCATGGTAACTTTTAACCACCTCCAAACAGGGCTGGGTGCCGGCCATTCATTTAGACCTTCACTTTTGCTTGGCTTCTTCCTGTCCAACCTGTCAGAATGACACACACTGTTGACCATGCTTTCTATTCAGCACTGGCAAATTAATTGGTTTCAGTGGTTTAAATCAGCAATCAATGTCAGTTTCCCAACATAATAAGCCTTAATCATAAATCTTTGAGGTGTGGCTTGCCTGACCCCTATTCATCATGGGTATGCTAGATGGCCTCATCTGGGTGGAGCAAATGAACTACCCCTGTTTTGATTTTCCAATTGACGTGTCACATGAAACGTGGCTACTCTCTCCCCTCCCCAAATCTATCCCAGCCCTTATTCTCACAGTCCTTAAAAAAACACACAAGGGCCCAAAGACAAAGAGGGAAAAGAAGTCCAGTTGTCACAAGGGGAGACACATTTGTGTGCCTTCCCTTGTGTGAGAGTGCTCAATGAATACCATTAATTTATTCAGAAAAAGAAAAAAAATGCAGAAAAGGAAGAAAAAAACCTAAAGAATTAGAGGTGGGTACAAATGTAGCTAATGAGCTGTTGTCCTCCCAGCTTGTAGAATAAGAATATAGCAGCTTAATTACAACAGTGTTGAAGGTAATTTTCTAATTTGTTCCCCTAACTACATTAATCTTTTTATGAGATGAGTAAAGGGGAACAAAATTGCTTTTCTTTTCCGTAGACATTTTAAATTTGCCGATTTAGTGACCAGGAGTTGTGAAGCATTCTACATAGGAAAAAAGAAAGGAACACGGATAGTGACGGAGAAAGTGGGCTATTGTGTGCCGACACTCCAAATGTCCAAACCGATGGCAGTTGTACTGTACCAATCCCAGCCCTGCTGGGCACTAAAGTTGCCAATGATGACCTAATGGTGGCAACACCAAAGACTGAGGCCCTCCGCAGTTTCCCCGCCATACAGTACAATAAACCCCCCTCCCGCTTTCATAAGCCATTCACAGTCACCAGTGCCCATGCTTTTACTGCTCCCTGAAAAAGGGGGGGGCCTACTCTATATACTCTATCTGTCACCGTTGCTTTTTTTTCCTTCAACAATGCTCGATTGTTTCCATGAAGATTTCAGGTTCCATGAACAGGAGAATTCTGTATTATTATGTTCCTGCCAAATTCCGATCTCTGTTTTCCTTCTCCTGCTCACAAAGGGCTCATAACTTACTGTCAACTATGAGGCAAGCCACAAAGCTCCACTGTTGCTCAGCAAATAGGGTTGTGTTGGTTGATGGCTTGACTCGCTGTGAGGTTTGCTTAAGTGCAGCAGCAGCAACAGAAGGCTCTTTGGGAACTCCATCCCCCAGCAGGCCCACAGAAAAAGAGAAAGTAAAAGAAAGAGAAGCAAAACAATAAGCTTTTCTTGTCTCAGTATTTTTTAGAAAAAACAGTTGGTGTGGTGAGACTGCTGTAGTTGTTGTCCTGCTACTGTTAGTGTCTTCTGGTGTGGGTTTGACTCACATCAACATCAACATCCAGTATGGTCCTCTTCTAGTGGATCATTTCTGTTAAAGAATGATGCAAGTCCAGGAAAAAAAAGGCCAGCAGTGAATTTTTTTTTTTTTTGGATGGCCATCCTTCATTTGTCAAAGCATACGCATGAGTGGACTTGTGTGTGTGTGTGTCCTGGGGAACTGAGAGGCTGTTATGCCATCCAGCTCTGAGCTTGTGTCCTGGGATCAGAAAAAGGGCCAAAGGCACAGGGGACCAAAAAGGAAGGAGGTAGAGGAGGAGGGAGCAACCAGGGAATGTGTGAGTGCTCATCGACCCTTCTGAGTAGACAGACAGGGACACTTAAGCACTCTCACACCTGCATCTGCCTTTGCCTTGGGTGGGGGGCAAGGACAGCAACCATGCTGTCATGGCAGCTGCACAAGTGTAAAGTTGGATACAAGGCAGTTCCTCTAGCAGCATATTATTGCAAATAATTTACCCTGCAAAGTAATTATCAATGCTCTGCTCAATATGTAAAGTGTGCACTTCAGGTGGCTTGCTTAATTTGCTCTGGGTGGCTATCATTTGAGTGTGGATTTTAGCTGTGGTAACTGTGGCAGTTTCTAATAGAGAAGGCATCAGGAGAGAGTGTGAAGTGAGGATGAAGTGCTACCGTAATTGAGTTGACTTTTTGCAAGGAAAGGTCAACAATAATGGAGGAACAATTTAAACAAATTCATTTAGACAACTCTCCAGTCCCTGTACAGTGGGTTGTTGGAAAATCTGTATTTTCCCAACCGTTTACTATATTTAAATATCATTATCTGTAATTACTTTGTCTGCTGAAGTTTAAGAGATTTGAATTAATTTGTGTATCACTGTCACAAAGTGACTTGTAAAAAAAGGCAATCTTTTTTCTGATTTACGTGTTTTTAAATATGTAGGAATAATACAAAAGACAAACATGTATGTATGTGCAATTTGTGTGTGTGTGTGTGTGTGTGTGTGTGTGTGTGTAAAAAGAAGCTAACTGTGCAGTATACAGCCCGTGTTACAAGTTCATTATGTATCCAAAAACCTGGCTGCTGCACAGCATGGCACAATCACAATGGAGGTTGATAATTTAATTGTGCTAAACGGTGGATTCCGTGTCAATGCTCCTCCAGCTGGGAGCTGTCAGGTAGTAATATCTCATTATGGCAGGTGAAGAACCCAGAGGAACCCTGCCACGATACCTGTTAGAACAGGAGGAACCCCTGAAGGGAAACACACCGATGATTTTCTCTCTCACTCTGACTTTCTCTCTCACACACACATACGCACACACGTGGTTTAAAGCCCTCCACCTATTTTCTTTAGCTACTTCACTTTAAGAGATACAGTAACTACTGATTATACAATTTATTTCAAGGTTATTGCCTTTGTTTGGAAATTCATTTAAAAAATCTCACATTTGAGTTTTTATTTTACAATAAGTGCTTAATTTAATAGCTCCTACAGCACAATACAGTGACAAACACTTAAATATGCCTTTACTTAAATGAATAAACATATTTTGTATTTCTTATAATTGTGTTTCTCTTTTTGCATAATCGTTATCTGTGCATATTTACATGCATACTCTGCATTGAGTTCAGAGGAAAGGAAAGTTAAAGCCCTTTATCTGTCATCGCCTGCTCTCCCATCCCTTTCTCATCTCTTTTTGTGTTTAATAATTTATTTGATTTTCTCTCCTTTTGTCTGCTGATAACATGTGAAGGAAAAAGTGTATTCTCCCGCTGTTATCAAAACATGAAGGTGCAAGACCTCAGTGAGACACACAAGGGGGGGTTGGGGAGATGGTTTGGACTTACTTATCACCATTGTCTATAAAAAGTAAACAGTGCAATAGAGCAGATACAGCGGGTGAAAGTCAGTCAGACCCTTTTATGATGAAAGGAGAAATGGGATACCCAAGGACATATGGCCCCTCAGTCACAAGACCCCTTAGATGAGCAGTGCACAACACTCCTCTAATACTCGCCAATTAAGCAGAGGTTGTTTTTCACGATGATGAAACATTATCGCAGGGAACAATTCATGACTCAGGGCATTCCAGGCCATATGAGCCCGCTGCTGGAGAACTTAAGTCCTAATCCTTCAAATGTGCGCAATATTGTCAGCTATATATAGGCCAGTTTTCTTTTCTAACTGACCCTCCCTCGCCTCTGCCATGAGTCTTCAAAGTCAGTGGGGCTTTGTCTTTCAGAGAGTAGGCAGGAAGGCAGCATTTCATGCTCTTATTGATTACTCTGGTTTGTTAGTTGTCTGTTGTTATTGTGTAATCAAGCATGAGGGAGGGCGGCTTGTCAAGGATTTATGAGCTGCCTCTTCAGTTCACCATATTTTCACTGTTTAGTACGTTAAAGCATATTTTCCAGAGAAATTAATTCAATTATTAATGTTGGTAAAGTTATTTCAACAGCACCAGAATACACTGTAGTTGTACAAACAGGGCTGTTTTGCTGATTTCATTTTGCGAGCACAGACGCCATGGCTGTAAACAGTGCAGCTCTATAAGAAAATGTGATCACATTTTACATGCATCGGTAGTACCCACATTGAGCCGAATTCTCCGTATTTTGCTAATCATCAAATGTCTTTGTTGTGTCGGTGCTGATCTATTGCACACACAACCCCTTTAGATCTCAGCACTGTGTGATCCCCGCAGCAAATATGAGGAATAAAATACCGTATGGTTGCCCTCAGATATTTTCAGAGAATTACTGCCGCACTTCTCCTTTTCCCTTTCAATGATATGAGGTAGTATTGTATGGGGCTTGTCGGAGGTGGGGGTGGGGCAGAGGGGGTTCTCAGCACTCTTATGCTGTCTGAGCGCAGCCCTCCCAGCACTGCTAATAAATTATTAACTCCTGCTGACAAATACTGTTATGGAGCCTGCCGCAGATCTGTTGCATTCTTTAACAAGATTGCTGTAGACACATGTTACAGGAGGATGGAGTCTCCATCGCTCCCTCTCTCCTTTTCTCGCTCTATCCCCTTCTCTTGCTCACGCCTCAGCAGTTTGACTGATGGCTGGAGACCAAAGTAAAAGTGCCTGAGAGACTGAATATTTTAGTGGTAAAATAATACCACTTGATTTACTGTGTAATACAAAAGCAGTGCTTTGTTTCACTCTCACACTCCATTGAGGATGAGTTGCTTGTTGCTCTCGAGGCTTGGGCTTTTTGGGAGCATGAATAAAAAATACATCAGAATCTACGTGCCCGATCAACCCCCACCACACGCGCATACAGACACATATACACACACACAAACGCACGCCTCCCCTTCAAACCCCACTACTGTCCCCTCTACACACATGCTCTGAACTTTTTTCTGACTTTTGATTTTCAATTAACAGTAACCAATTTTGATTTAACTGTCTAGTTGATATAATTACAGGAAATAATTTAATGGCTGATTTGATTGGGGACTGAGTCCCATTAAAGACACAGCTGACAACACATCCAGGCACAGAGGCTAAAAGACATACAGACAGACAGATAAGCAATCAGGCATGGGTCTCACACTCCTGCTCTGTCATCTACCTGACTTACTGCGTTTGTTTGTACAGCTGCTAAAACACATGAGATTAACTTGCTACCATTGTTTAGGTCCCCCTTTACTGCCGTGTGTGTGTGTGTGTGTGTGTGTGTGTGTGTGTGTGTGTGTGTGTGTGTGCGTGCGAATGAGAGTTAGAGCGAGTGTGGTATTGTAATGCATTGTGACTGTTTTATACCAGTGGTATTTTCTGAATGATAATTCAGTACAGAATTTATGTCTGGTCTGCTTCAGCATTAATTCCCTTCAGACCTTCTCCTTCTGGGGTTCTGGGGTCTGCCTACTGTTTCGAAGGTTAACAAAACATGGTGACACAGTCTTCAAATTCACCGTGCTATATGTACATACATACATGCTAGAAAGTCGCGCCGCTGTTATAAGGTCACAAAATGTACCACATGGTTTAATTTTGTTGTAGTGAACATGTTTTATATTGTGTGTGTGTGTGTGTGTGTATATATATATATATATATATATATGTGTGTGTGTGTGTTGACATTGCTACATGATTGATTGGCTTTTAAAAAATGTCTTCAGTTTATCCATAGACACACAGCGTGTGTACATGGACAATACACCTCATAGACTTCCTTGAGTAAAACCAAGAACTATTTGACCCAAAGACCTTGTTCATATAAGCCTCTTAAATGGAACATATATTTTCCTATCTGTCAGTGGCTGACTCTCAGCAGTAAGCACAAGGACACCATCGCACCACAGCCTGTCTCAACGTTGAGGAGAATCTCCCCCCCACCCCACCCAAGGCAAACTGAGGGAACTAAAGTGCTGTCACACTGACCCCTGTGGATAGAGCAGTAGAATGGGGCAGATGGTGATCAGTGATCAAATGTAGTACAGGAAGTACCCTGAGCATTTTGTCACATTCAAACACAGACCCATCCCTTCACACCCCCAATTTGTCTTTCTTCTTCCTCTCAAGCACACACACAAGACATACACATACACTCAAGTCAGAAGATTGAGCCCTATAGTCACATCCTAGTTGTAATGGTCAATGTAGTGGTGGTCCTGTAGTTAAAAAAATAAATAAATAGAACAACAGCTCAGGGAAAAGCGGATTAGGAGTTAAATATGATCCCGCTCCTTCTCACCACACAAATCACTAGTAAAGCCATATTATTCCCTTTCTAATTTAATACCAAATGCATAATTAGATTTGCTTGGCACAGTTAATTTCATTCATTGTAGCACACAGCATGAGTGTGGCCTCATTAATTGTGAGAAAAAGCGGAAATGGTCCGCATCAAAAAGAGTTGGGTTGTAAAAGGGGGAAAAAAATAAATTAGAATTAACATTAGTTTTCTTTGCACCTGATATGTCAAGTACACTCTTCACTGTAATATTCATGAAAGCATGTGACAGATTTGTGAATTTAGTCCTCCACTGTTAGTTTTTGATTTTTAAGCTGCTTAAGTAGGATTTGTTGGCCCGAGGGAACACTGTTACACCAAAATGTTAATTTCCTAATTTGACGAGTGGAAACAAAAGAAGACGAGGCTGGTTTTTGTTTGTATTTGATTGCTTCAGAGTAAAATAAACTTGCACAAGATGCTTGAAGGACAAAATCAAAATCAAAAACTTAGAAATTTAAAAAAATATCTCAGAAAAAAGCAACCTTGCTTTCCATATCTGTGTACCAGGAGTTAACTTATTCATGAGATGTTTTACTATTTATCTGGATGGTAGTCCCACTGCCTGGCTGACCTACTGTCTGAGTAACTGTTTTAAAGTTTGGGCCAATCAGGCACAGTTCCAGCCCCTATCAAGCCATCCATCTGCATTAAACAAATGATTAGAGACCACACTGACTGCTCCAACCTCCACAGGCTAGAACAGCTACAGGGGAAAATCAGGTGGAGCATTCCTTCCATGCAGCATTACCTGCTCAGGTGCACCACTTATAATCCCAGTTACAGCAATGCACAATCACTTGTATGCCACTGCCAGTCATACGTTAAATTTTTTCGAGGAAACAGCATTCCTTTTCATGTATTGTTGATGGACCTCGTCAGATAGATGGATATAAGATCTTGACTCAATTCTCCTTTTCCTGCTCCACAGCAGAGTCATGTCTTCCAAGCAAGCCTCGTCTCCTTTTGCCTCTGTGGTCGATGGGGATGATGCCATGAGTCAGGAACACTTGTCTTGGGAGAAAGAGGAGAGTGCCGAGGCCCATGGCACACCACAACTGCCCCTGCACAGCCTGCTCCATGGAAAAGTCCATCCTGATGAAATGCAGCCACTCAGCAGCGTGCCGGCAGAGAGCGATTGGGACAGCTTGGTGTCAGCCCAACAGCGCATGGTGAGATATGTCAACATACTACATACATGCATAAACCTTTTTCAAATCTTATTTGATGCCTCTGTGGCAAGAATGGAATAAAATAAACTTTGAATAGTGGAATTGTAAAGTAAAGGTTTCTTTTTAAAGAAACCTAGTAAAGCAGGACAATTTCAAACCTACTGTATAAGTGTGCACTACTGTCTTACTGTCCTCCGTTGGGTATTCAACATCATGGCTCAGCAGGCACCTATTTTTCCTGGCTTGTATAAAGAAGCTTAGCCGATATTCTATCCCTGGCTCCATCCCACGGTTCCCTAAAGATGTGAAACCTCTGGGAATCTGGGGTGTTCAGATAGGCAGCTCTGCCAAACACTAAACCATCAGCTATTATTAGGTTCGACAGAAGACCTCTAACTCTCCCTTTTCATAATGTGAATGGCTCATAAAGTCGTATCATGACCGATGGAAGGCCATGATGCATTATTGTTGCCATTAAAGAAACATGTCTTGTCCTCAGTGCACGTGTGTTGTTTTTCTTGTTGTGTATAAGCTACATCTGCAGCCAGACCCCAGATGCCGTACATTCAAAGTGTGGATCTGCTTTGATGTGAGCGGAGCAAAGAAGAGCACAGGCACTTGTGGGCTGTAGACATGGGAGGCAGGTGGTTGTCTGTGACAGACGGGTCCGTGGTAAAGAGACCCTGAGGGCCTCTGAAGTAGCTCTGCAGTTGGCCACTGAGACCGTCAACTCCTCAGCATTGCAGCACAACGTACATGAGAAACACACACACACACATACACACACACACACACACACACACACACACACACACACACACACACACACACACACACACACATGAATAGCCTCTGTAGCGGACTGCTAAAATTGACAGGCAAAGAATGCCCAGGTGTTGCCTTCACCTGTGGCACATTATGGGATATCAGCAACAGGATTTTAGCAAGTTTTATGTTGGCGAGCTTCAATCACAAAGAAAAAGTTTATAAATACCATAATACTACTAATGATTATTTGTACAGTATAGAACCTCTGTAAAAGTGTTTACAAAGTGAATTACAAAAGTGGAAACAAAATGTCAATGACAAGTCTAGTCATATCGGTTCTAAATGATTGAAAAATTTATAAAACTGAAAAAAGAATACAAATCTTCATTCATTCCCTCTTCAAAGATTAAGTATAGGAGGAGGGGCGCACAAAAAGAGAGAAGGTAAACTGGAGGACGATGAGGAGAGATAGAGAGAGGAAAAGGCATAAGGCGAAAGGAATGAGAGTATTGCCTTTGCTGATTACCTGACTCCACTGCTGTGCCATGCGTCTGTGTGGGCTGTGCCCTGAACCTGTGCCAGCTGATTAACCCAGCACTGCTCCACTCCCCTCAAGCACTCTCCACTGTCTCTGCCACACTGCATAATCATCCAACACAGGGCTGGGAGGTGCGGAGTAGGCCGGTAGGTCGTGCCACCCTGGTGCTTGGTACCAGACCACCCGACACACAACTGCAACTCTGCCTGGAGCTCGACATGCAACGCAGGGATGAGACATTGGCACTGACAACATTCTGGCCTGGTTTATCACATTCCTGACTTTTTATTTTGGATTGTCAGTGGCTCCAGACGTGGTTCTATCATTTAACCCTGCTATATAACACTCTGTTATCACACTGCCGTTGATTAAAGCTCACTTTTCCATGATAGGTGCTGTCACATTTATTCCCTTCACTACAAGGCCCATAGTTTAAATCAGAGCTAACTGTTCCCCTGTTAAAGGCTGCAAACTCCTGGCTGCTTAGCCACCTTCTGCTTTCTCAGACTCCACAAACCATAATTAACACCACCTTCTGTCAGACGCAACCCTCAGCCATGGTCTGTGTGCTGACTATACACTCCCATGTGCAGAGTATTCTCTCTCTCTCTCCCTCCCCACTCCCCAAGCTCTCTCCCATTCTTCTTCCCATTTCCTTCATGTCTCTGTTTGTGCACAGGGAGCACTCAGCCAGTCAGCCAGAGACAGGACCCTTCGTTAAATACTTAACCATACACAGGTGGGACTGAAAAACAACAACAGCTCGAGACAGGACGCAGATTTACGATGGCTCAAGGCACTCAGCTGAGAATAGGTCTCCACTAGAAAATGAACAAATTACACAGCAGTCACCCTAACACAAATGCACACTCAAAAGCAATTTGAGAAATTACAGTCGGGAGGTTTCTTGTGTAGTCTCTGCAGATGAAAAGTAAAGAGCACATTATGGATATGCCCTATGAAAGTGTACCTCATCATTCCATCTCAGTTTTTCACTTGTTATATCTCATTTACCAGCAAAGCTGGCTCTGTTGAAGACACAGAAGCTGCTGTATGAACGCCAGAGAGGATCTATTTGATAAAGCCAAATCGCCCCTGAGCTGCAAAAAAACTAGTAATAGCTACATTTGAATAAAGAACTGTCAAAAAGCTCAATGGAGCCCTAACAAAACACAGAAAAACGATTTAATACAAATCCAATCCCTTGTTGCCACCCCTCCCAACTTTTGTATGTCTTACAGGAATCTGACAGCAATAAAGTATGTTCCCTGTACTCCTTCCGGAACAATTCCACCTCCCCACACAAGCCGGAGGAGGGAGCCCGGGAGCGAAGTGACCTGCTGAGCGGATCTGCGTTTGGAACTCCGGAGCGCCGCAAAGGAAGCCTGGCAGACGTAGTGGACACGCTGAAGCAGAAGAAACTCGAGGAGATGACAAAGACAGAGCAAGACGGTATGACTCCCTGTATGTGTGTGTGCGCATGTTTGGGCGTAGGAATACTCTTTTCCTCTTCTTTTCCTTTTCCATTGAGCCTGATCTTCCTAAATTTTCCCTTTTTGCTTTTCATAATTTTCTAGCTTCCTGACTGTCCGCCTCTTTTCTCTTGTATCTCTCCGTCTCATACACTCATGCGGGCACACACAAACTGGGAATACTGACGTTACAGTGTTTCCAGTTTGTTCTGAACCTCTTCCAATGTGACAAAGACTGTGTGGCAGTGCACCTCACCATAAGTGTGGTCTTCTTCCGTGCCAAGGCAAACTCTTTGACTGTAAAACTCATAGTGCTGACCTGATGCCAGGAACATTACCTCTTTTTATGTTGCTACACAGAACACTTTTCACTCGGCGCAGTTATTCATGACAAGAGTTTGCTACCAACAAACAACCAAAGCCCTTCACATACATTCTCACACACCATGAAGATTTCAGACTTTTTATTTTTTTCTGCAATTGCATGCAGAGAAGAAAAATCCTTTTCTGTGATAAGGCTGTTAGGTCTATGTCATATCTGCACCCCGTTTCACCCTGCTCGGCTCTCCCTCCCAAAGCCTGCAGTCTATCAAGAGTATGGCGGAAAAACAAATATTTGAAAGAGCTGCTGAAACACATCCCCCTTCTTAATTAGGGCTGTAGTAATATAACTACATCCAATCAAATGTTAAACCCCCTTGGGAATGCATGTGTCTCATTTAGTGTCTAGGGAGCTCTTAGCTTAAGCACTTCATCAGACGAATAAATTAGACCTCTGTTAGCCTAAAAATAATTTGCCACTTCTTTTTAAAGTGTTCATTTGGTGATCTTTGTATCAGAGCAGCAGAGGCCTCTCACCAGATAATCATTTAGCCACGTCCTGTTTGGCGGACTGATTGTTTGTGGTGTCGTTTAGGTAAAAAAAAACGACAGAAAAATCAGTCCTTATTTACCTGAACACCTATAAATTGGAGATCATTTAGAAAACTGAAACGTTTGGATCATTGTAATGGATCGAAATGACCAACAAAGGACAAGAAGTATTCGAAACATTAACACACAAAACAGGCTGGTGCACATAAGCATGCCAGGATAATGTAATCAATGCCTTTTATATTATCTAAAGACCACTGATACTTCAATTTAGCAAGAAAATATAATAAAACAAAATCCAAAGGTAAAAACCCCTTTGTGAAAAAGTAGAATTAATACTCATAATACTGCAATACAGCAGATACATTTGCCTTTGTGAAGAGTTTTCCCCGGGTTCATGGAAGTTTTTTTCTGAATGCTCTACTTTTCTGTCACGCCAACAGACATAAATATTAGGAATATGCAGTAATCTTGCTAATGCTCTTACAGTAGATGTCAAGCTGATCCAAGGACGCAAGAGAAAGTTTTTGGTTAGTAAAAAGAAGTAAAACGATTCCATTACTATCTTTGTTTTACCCATAGGTAAGAATATACTTAATATGCGTCTTGTTTCATGCAGAGTTAATTTTCAGGGCAAGATTGTCAGTGCTCTCTATAGTGACGGCGGGCGTTATGGTAATGAGCCCCAGCTGGTGAAAGCTGGTTGTTTCAGTAATTTAAATGGTCAAGTGCAGCTTGTAATCCAGGGCCGTATGTTAACGCAGGGAGGAGAGGGTGCTTTGGAGTGCCATACAGCTGTTTTAATCTCCTGTTAATAATAAAGACTTGGTCTGCCTCATGCACTGTGTATCATCGCCACCTAAATAAACTCCCTTGTTGAAGGAAATTAGTTTATGAGCAGGGAACACAGCAGAAGACAAGAGCCTCACAAAGTTCAGTGCGCTGTCCCCAAGCTGCAGAAACTGAAAGATACTCTGTTCTCGAGAGCACTTGAGGAAGCTTCATTGGTGATGATCAGTGATTACTGTAAAATGGAGGGAGAGGGACTCTTAGAAACTCAAAGGAAAACCTCAAAGAAACCTTTGAGAAATCATAATCGTATGTCTTTGTTTATGGAGAGAGACCCTGTTGGAAATTGAAAAGGGCAGGATTAACCTATTAAACAAGAAGGTTTGAGAAGCCATTTGTTGTCTTAATGATGCTGCTAATGTGGCACTAGCAACAGATGAGCTAAATATATCGCTTATCTAAGCATGACAACTGTTGTGTCTAATTCTGCTGCTTTGGTGCCTGCCTGGTCGGGATCACCGAGGTCCTCAGAGACTCTTCACCATCTGCTACCATTCTTCTCTGGGCTTCCTTGGCTGGTCAAGATAGTTCATTGTACTGATGGACTGAGGATAAGCGCGATGACCTCAAGGGTAGAGGGAAAACAAATGGTCTGTGGTGCAGTTTTTACATAGTACATTGCTCTTTTCTGGAACGTGAAATCCCACTTAAAGGGATGTTAACACTGGTGGAAGCTTTGGGTTGAGAGGCCTCCTGGACCGGTAACCAAATATTGTTAACCGTCTTTATTAGCCATTTCATTGCTTCTTAATATTGAGTTTTTTTTAGATGTAATCTTTATTATGCCATGAGAACCACCAATTAAATTCCAATCACCTCCCTTTCATTGTAGAGGTAGCTGATATCTCACCTGTTCAGTAAAAAATAAATCTACGGTTTCTGAATGGTAAGTGGGGAAGATTTTGGCAAAACTGACCTTTTAAGTTGGAATTGGCAGGTAAAGACAATAGCTTAGCAAATAAATAGTAATATATATTTTGACTTCTTCTACTAATACTGTATGTCTCCATTCAAAGAAAAACGATTGGCCGGTTTCCCTCATTGACCATGATACTTTATAAACATAACAATAGAGGTGGTGCTCAGTATCTCCTCCCTCCTTCCATCTCTATACATTTGTACCCTTTCACCCTCTATCCTTCCACCCTTCCTCTCAATTTCTGGTCCTTAAAGTGCTTTAAGTGCTTGTGACTGTGCTAATGAATGAAAATGTCCTCCCAGCAGCGAGCACCGTATTTAGCTGAATAGTCACCTTTGCTGTAAAAGCTCTATTAGGCCCAGTTGCCAGCAGGGCTAACGATTGTGCCCCATGTTTATTTACTAGGTATTGTAAATGCATTATTTATGGATAAGTCTCCAGACAGCACTTGTCAAGAGTTAAAAATGTCAGTATAAAGTATTATGGGAAAAAGAAAAATAGCCACCATTATAAAAACTCAAGGTGACCTTGATTTGATTCACATGCAATTAGAACAGTTTAATATAATGCACTAAAGTATGAATCAATACTGTGCAAGTCAACACACAAAATACTTTGTGCGTTGAGTCTTTATGATCGTCCCCCAAGACAAGGACGGGAAATTGGGTTTAAGCTTCCTGCCGTAGTTTTTATGGATTTCCCTGGGCTCAGTATCTACTGTACTTGTTGAGTCCTTGCCAGTAAAAAAAAGCACAGAATTAGATACAGTTATGTGTTTTTTGTTATGCTGAGAGAGAGAGTTTTCTCAACAACATCCAGGAAACCGTGCCGCATGTGCTACAGTGCCATACAGCCAGTGAACAGGTGTAGTCTAAGGACAATTGACACAGCTGTTAAACTGACAGTGATCACTTTTCACATATAATCGATAACTAAAATCTATAAATATCCTAACCTACAAGTACAAAATAAAGCACACAAAGAGGATGCCCTTCCTTAATACTATAGCTTTTTAGACCAGTCAGAGTGGATACAGTAGGTGCTCAAGCAGAATACTCAACACCTGGAGCCCTTTGACAGAGTCATGGCTAATTAGCTTAGCAAAGGGGAGCCACTTTTAATCTTAGGTAGAAGGATATTTAATGGCTACTGAGAAATTACCCCCTATTACAGCGGCAGGTAACCTAACCATTGCTTGTGACATAAAAAAGCACAACATGGTGCGCCACTGTGAACTGATTGTGTTCAGGCATGGGCCTATATGTGAGTACTGTATGTGTTCCTGTGTTATCACTTAGGCCTCTCTTTCACTCCCTTTGCCTGTATCACCTCTCCTCTATTTATAAGTGTAATCCCCCTGGCGAGGTGGTGTATTATCACTGTGTAATGACTGTGCAGTAGGTTGAGTGTGGGGGAGTGATCAGCGTTGTGTGCATAGCCCCAGGTCATTATCCTCTATTACAACAGGCCATGTAATGAGATTCAGGGATGGGTGAAAGCTTTGGAAGAGAATAGGATCATCTCAAAGCCTGTGGTCTGATTAGCACTGATGAACTCTTGACTCTGTTGTAACACTGTCCCCTGTCAGTGTCACAGCCCCTGCTGACTCCACATGGAGGCTCACTGGAAATTGGCTGCAGGTGCTTAAAAGCGCCAACAGATTTATTTTTGGAAATGTATTTAGTTTGAATTTAGCATTAGAAAAGAGTAACACAACCTGTATTATACATTATATTATAAAATAAAGCACCTCCCCCCAAACAGACTGATGCTCCCTCCCTTCTCCCCTCTCCTCTCATCCCAGCTGCCATGTCATCTGGTTCTGCTTTATCCCACCTAATTAATAGGAATCTTTGTTATAATGATCTGAGCATGAGCTCTGACTCTATGCATATGCAATGAGGGCTGGAAATCCAGTTGCCTTGGTTGCCGATTTTGAGGCATTTTTCCACACACAGCGCTACGCTTCCTCTCACTGAGTGCAGCATCCTACCGGACAGCATTAGGCCGGGACCCTCCTGGCAGGACACTAACACTGGCCAAACATCAGTGAAGCACATGCGTCTCTCCTGTGCACTGTGTTCCCCACCTGCTTTAATAATATGTTCCTTATTTTGTCAACACGATTACAGACTTATCTTGATGCAAGTAATCTATTTGATCAAATAGCCAATACAGTTGTGTGTGTGTGTGTGTGCGTGTGTGCGTGCGTGTGTGTGTGTGCGTGTGTGCGTGCGTTTGTATATACTGTATGGCTCTGTGGGTGCCTTCCTGTGCATGTGTGTGTGCGTGTTCTCTCTTGGCCTGTGGCTTGGTGCACCAGCCCAGTGGAGCAGTGCTCTGGTCTGTCACTTTTGTTTGAATAGGTAATGTAGATCTGTTCAGGCTGAAGAGACATGAGCTGGAATCGCTTGTTAGGACATATGATCAAAAGCGGCTCTCTGCTCTCTGCCAATCAACCCTCTTGTCACCCTGTGAAGCAGACGTTAAATAGATTTTTCGGCTGTATGCCGCGGGCAGCCTGCCAGCCTGACATGTGAACTTTCACAAAAAACATACCCTGCCCCTCGCTCCTCCATAATCTCAGTTTTCCATCCTCTTCCTTGGTGTCCCTTTCTTTTTCCTTTTTGCCTTCTCCAGTTTTCCCTACCATCTTGAAACCCTAACCTGATCCAGATCAACATTCCCCCTCCATATATGATTTTTGTCTCCCATCCCATCTTACTCTCCAGTGACAAAGTCCCCCGCCAGGCTGAGATCAGAGCCCAGGGCTAAATGGAGTGGCTGTATGAGGGGAATAGGGAGCACAGAGTGTCTGGTCCACTGCTGAATTATGTATTTACTATCTGTTCCAAAACAGAGCCCTCACATAACACAGGCATGTCCCCATAGGACTTTGGAAGCCAACACAGGTTTCACTTTACACAAGCTAAGATATAGATTCTGTTGCCCCTTTCAAAACGGGAACCCTTTCTGCTGTCTTGGTCATTCAGATGACAAAACAAGCAGCTGCTTCTTCAATGTGCCATTCTTTGCATTCAAGATCACCTTCCCCAGTTCTCATATTCCGATTAGTCAACAGTAGCAACTGCTGTGAAGCATTCCAGGGGCCATCTTCCCGGGTTTCAGCTGTTGAGCGTGTCCCCCTGCACCCATGCAGCACAAAACTCCCATTGTGATCCTGGCTTACTGGCTGCACAGGAACCCCTTGATAGGAGGAAACGGGTGTCTCTGAGAGACAAATCACAGCCAGGGTTCCACAGAGGCTTGTTTGTCTTTACACACTCACACACCCACACACTGGTTGTAGGTATGGCTTGTCATTGACATCACTGCTTGGGGAAATAGTTAAATAATTATATTTGCTGATGGAAAAAACAATACATTTGCCACCGTTCTTTATGTGGATGACTGGGTGATTAGATCAGCAGCAGCTTGTAATGGCCTGACTGTTTTATGTGACACTGCACTATTTGGAGGGGCACAGAGATGGTGAAACGCTGACACATAAGACGGCAGAAGCCATTAATGCTACTATATTTGTCATTGGGCCGTGAAGCCTAGAATTGGGTTTTGTGGTTAAAAGGAACATGAACAAGTACATTCGAACTGCATATAGTTAGGGCAGTGGAGGAGGAGCTGAGGCGGTCAAAAATGGGGAGAAGAGGGGCTATTCCACAATAGGATGGGGTGGGGGACAGAGGGAGGGTGTGTGTGTGTGTGTGTGTGTGTGTGTGTGTGTGTGTGTGTGTGTGTGTGAATGCTGCAGTAGGGTTACACAGGGAGACTTGTATGCCAGCTCAGTATCACTGTCCTAGCTGTGGCATTCAGCTCCCAAGCATTCTCCACACATAACTTGACAAAAGAGCCGGTGTCATCTGACCAAGGATCAAAATAGTGTGAGTGAAACGCACACCCTGGGCACAGACAGCCTCTGTGGCCTGCTAATGATTTCAGAACACATTGTAGGCTTGTTCTGTAAGTCAGACGTACGTCAGCCATCCAGCTAAGGGATCCGCCTTGACACAAACAAACATGACAACTAGTGTAGCAGACCTATTAACATATTTGCATTGTTTTTCCCAAACAGCAAGCGTGAATATCTTACACAAAACTTTGATGGTTGCCTTTTGAACAAAGAGATTATTTAATCAGCAGTGATGAAACATATGTTTCCTCCCACTCAGTGCGTTTTCTTTCTCCTTGTTCAATAACATTACAAGCGCCAGGAGATGAGATGAGGATGTCAGAAGAAACGAATAGAAATTTGTTTTATTGCACTGCAAAGCCTGAGTGCCAATGATTATAATTATTTGACAAACGTCATGTCTCTTTGAAAGTACCTCCAGAATAATCTGCACCGGTCGGGTGGTTAATATGCTTAACACCAAGTCGTCAATCACACATCATGAAGTTCAATCTGTCAGCTGACATTATTATTTAAATTTAGGATTAATGATTTGTTGAGCCCATCTTTTTGCTAATTTTGTCCCAATTAGCATACTATTGGAAAAAGGAAAATGGGTCTACTCTAAACAATCATCTTACTTTTCCTCCCTCCCTTTACACACCTCATCTTCCTCTATCCTTCTTCTTTGTCATTTTATTCTGGGTGGGTGGCACTTTGCTCCACAAAGCCGATTCTGTAAGCCTGTTGTTAGCTTCCCTATTGCGAGCTGGACCAATCAGCTCAGTCGCTCATGAGAAGCAAATTTCTCCATCTTTGCCCAGCAGGTCTCAGTCCATATGGCTCTGTATCCCACAGAAAGGGAATGGGCTGATTCAAAAGAAAAGTACAGCGTCTGTTGTTGCAGAACCAACTACTTGGGCACCATGGGCAAATTAAATTTAACTTCATCATTTATTTTATTTGTTTAGTAATTGTGTAGCTCAAGCTGTAAAAATGTTTTTTGTGTTACAAAAGAACACAAAACAGATGTATAATAACTCTTGAAACTTTTAAATAGTAAGAGGTGTTTAGCATTTCCTTTTTCCCTCTCAGACCAAAGACCATTACCACACACACACACACACACACACACACACACACACACACACACACACACACACACACACACACACACACACACACATACACACACACAACTGTATTGGCTATTTGATCAAATAGATTACTTGCATCAAGATAAGTCTGTAATCGTGTTGACAAAATAAGGAACATATTAAAGCAGGTGGGGAACACAGTGCACAGGAGAGATGCATGTGCTTCACTGATGTTTGGCCAGTGTTAGTGTCCTGCCAGGAGGGTCCCGGCCTAATGCTGTCCGGTAGGATGCTGCATTAGCATAACGAGCTTTAGCAAAGTTCAACACATTTACTGTATGCTGTACGTACAGTATATCACTCAGCTTATTTTTGCAATTTGTGTTTTTTTAATATCTCATCTTATGGTTCAATCTCTGAAGCGCATCGCCAAGGTCCAGTGTTTATGATGAAATAAAGTTTCGATGTCTATACTAGACACTTGGCTTCACTGCAAATTGTAATGCATTCATGTGGATCCTATTAGTCTCTTTTTGTCCTTGTAGAGTCAGATACCCATTAATTTACTAAATCACACTGAACAGCCATGATCACAGTACTCCACATTTTATTCACACATCTATTAATTTAACATAGTTGAATAAATGTGAATGTTTTTGAGCATTGATTAGCAGGGAAGTTTATGGCTGACAGTTAAATTGCAGGGTACCCAAAGAAATCTCTCCAATGCAAGGTACCCAGTAATTTAATTTTTGTGTGAAATTATTATAATTTATTACAGTGTGTGGACCCTAATGATTACCGACATCAAATGGAAATTATAAATTGAAATCAAGTCCACATATTTCTCCTCGTAATGTTCATCTACACAAGTGCTGATCCCCTGATCAGCATCGGCTGAGATTCCAGAAGTAAATCTACTTTTTCTCTCCAGTAAACCAAATATAAGCATGCTCGCACACACTACGTTATTTGATTATTTGGTTAAAAAAAAAATTAGGCTGACATATTATTAAATCAGACAATTCTACACTATTTAATCTTCTGTCAGGCATTCATTTATTCAAAGTAGCAATTGTTTGTTTCCCTAATGCATTGTGTTGATAACCGTATTCAATAGACTCCCTCTGCTGCCTGAATAGAGACTTCAAAGCAAAGGACGGGAGAGGAGAGGGAATGAAAAGTTAAATTTGCTATCCAAGCATTTAATGGTCCTAGTTCTTAAAAGTGACCTTGTGGGGTAGAGAGCGGAGCAGCACAGCAGCTCCTTCCAGATGCACACATGGCATCCATCGGGGGCAAAATCACGCACAGTCCCAACACCTCAGGCTCGGACATATGTTGAGTTTTATTTCATTCTTCTGACATTAATCCTATTCACCAGCTGTTCTGCCAGCTGCCACTCTCCGGCTTAAGGGGAGATTGCAGTTTTGGGGGCTCTGAGTACTGGTTTATCTTGGCTCCTCATCTGCTCCTCACAAAGTTTTGATTGGATTTTTTTCCCTTACCCTTTTCCTACTTCCAGCTTCCTTGAGTTGCATACTTCCCTGCAATCTTTCTCTTTCTTTCAACTTCTTAGCTTTTGTTTGTCCTCTCTATAATTTGTGTAGATAAGGGGAAGGCTGCAATTTGACTTAGCTTTTTGTGGCCCATGCCTTCTGCAAGGCCTACAAGTCTTCAGTAGTGTCACTTAAACATATTTTCAAAAAAACACGCAATGAATATTTATCACAAACATTGTCTGCCCCTCAACTTCTCCCAATCTTTCTGTCAAGAAAGCATTGTAAGAAATCACAGCGCTGAAACCTGCTCACCCCACAGTCATCTAACAGCATTTCTTTAGGATTAACCCGGACATGGCCTCAGCCTGTACAGTTATAATTATTGACATATTGGGTCTGACATATTTCACATTTATGTGCATTGTCTGGAAGCATACTCAAGTGTTCTCAATGTCATTTCTGCTGAAGTACGGCCGGGCAGTCTGCAAGCAAGGGCCGCAATGAATTGATCATTGCTCACTGCTCACTTTAATAATTCAAGCCTGATTGCCACAGAGTGCCGCAGTAAAATGGATTGGGAGAGGTCACATGCTGCTCAGCTCAGAAGGTGAAGCCTCTTGGGGATGGTTAATTCATATATGCTTGATAGACACGTGTCCTATTTAGCGAGGTCAGTGTGTGTATACGGCTTCTCAGACTGGCCAGGTCAACACTGTGGGATTAACACTGGTCAGTGCAGATAAAGGCAAGGGATAATAAGGGATAAGGTAGAATTTCCTTGTTACATAGGCCAGCATTTTTTAGCTACCTGAGGAAAAATTACCTGCAAATAGCCTCCAATTTTTTTCTACTTAAAATTATACAAGTTGTATAGTTTTAACCAGTGGTTGCACGTGTCGAGGTCTTTCAGTCCACTTAGCATTTAACTCGGCAACCTTCCCACAAAATGTTTGTCAAAGAAACGGGGCAGCAGAAAATAAACCACTGAACTGATTCGTTGAATGCAAACTGTTTGTTTAGAATCAGAAATCAGAATCAGAAAAGGTTTTAGTTTACCACTTTGTATAAGACTGTGGATCCAATATCAGCCCTGAGTTCAGCTTCCATAAAGCAGTGTCTCAAACTCCTATAAATGAGGAAAAACTACAGCCCCTTGACACTAACAAGTGATAGGTGAGATATGATCTCATCGTGTTGAGGTAAAGAAGTTACAGTAAGAAGTAAAGGGAAATTAGGATGGAAGGAGATGAGGCAGCAAGGGAAGAAAGAAGGAAGTATTGCAGCAGAGGAGATGTATCAGAACCTGAGATGAAGCACATCCCGTCCAGGTTACCTACAATGTATTTATAGCAACTGTTTACATGACCAAAGAGGATCGTCTAAAGGTGACTAACAGAGATGTTCACCAAGTGGAATAATGATTAGGTGTCAGTTAAAGAAAGCGCAAAACGAGGTGCAGGTGCTCCACAATACACTGACATGTCTGGACCTTTTTATTTATGCATGCCAGCGCTAGTGATTACATATTAAAAAGCTGGAATTATCTTACTGCACCGAAAAGTCTTCTAGAAATGGTAGAGGTTATTAAAACTGTTGACAACGAGGAAAGGTAATTGCCTGAAAATGAGCGACAACGCACTGTTGTGCTCAGTGGTTTTTTTCCCCCCAGCTCTCCTCTTTAGCGTTTTCATTGTGCAGCATCACCCGGGTGTGTAACCTATTGCGTTCCGATTGCTCCCTTGCAATTAGTGCCCTTTTTGTCCTCACTTCAATAACGCCATGATTATGGAGACTTCAGGAGTATTTGCAGCATCCAACAGCTGTTGTCTCAGGGAGTACCGGCTGAATGACAAAAACATGTTTTCTCTCTGCATTTCACTTCCCTGCCTGCCTCTTGTAATTATTATGTTTTATTTGGTGTGATGATGGGGTCTTGTTTTTAGTGTGTCTGTGATTAAGATATTCAAAGGACTCCTTGGAGTGTGTCACAGTCATTTTCTTTTTTTATCAACCTCGACTTTTGATTTGTTTCCCGTGCAGTGCAGTGTGGATTGGAAATTAGACGTCAGCCTATCATTGTCTGACTGACATTCTGAAAGTTTTATCGCTGGGATAGAAACGTATGCCTCAATGAAAGCAATATATTGCATCTAACGCTTAATGTAGGAGTGAAATGTGAGAGCTATTAAAGACATTACAGTTTCTTTATTTTATTTTTACATAGTTTTAAATGTGTAATCACATGATACAGCTAATATAATGAAGTAAATGAAAAACACATAGAGGACTAATTAATGAATAATGTATAACCATATACATCATTGTAAAATAACAGTAATTTGTGTAATTGTCAAACTAAGTAGTGGATATTCCTCATCCCATGTCTTACTTCATTAGACCTTTTAGCTTGAAGGATTTTGATAGTACCTGCCTTTTCTAGAGCTCTCTGTGCAGCCTAAACCCCACCCTTACTTTCTAAGCACAATATATTCTCAAGAAATTGCACATGTAGTGTTTGTACATTTGAAACACTTGGTAAAAAAGCCTGTTCAAGGAAATGATGGTTACTGGTACATAGATCAGGTTTCATACAGTTCTGTTAAACAGTAGCATTCTTTATATATATATATTAGTAAATAGATTTTTATTTTGAAATGTAGTAATGTGTAAAACATTGTGAATTTTTATGTCATTGGTTAGAGTCACTCTTTGTTTTTAAAATGGTGCATTTTTTTTAATTTTTTTTTATTGTAGTTCATAGATCTTCCTAACGCACCGTTTAATGTTCTGAGGAGGTTTTGGTTTTGGCTGACTATAACTGGATTATGACAAATTGTAAAGAATGTGCTCCATTCAAGCTGAAGCTTGTTTAGGGACTCTAAACCCCATTTCCTGTGTTCCTCGGCTCATCCTCACTGCAAATAGCATTGTTTCCCTATTTGCCTCACTGTATGGGCCTCTGCATTCTGGGCAGGAAATTATTTATATGGTCAGTGTCAGTTAATCATCGATTTGGTAATTACATGTTTCCCCTTGAGGCTGGGACAACTGATATACAAGGCCAATGCTAAAGGGGAGGTCTCTTGGTCTGTTATCCATGACTTATGGCTAATTTGACTCTGCTCTTTTCTCTGCCAACGGCTTTTCAACACAACAAACACTCAAACACAAGTATCATCTTTCGTCCCGGGAGAATAGTGCACGCAGAGAGGCTCAGAATGTGGTGGCAGACAGTTGAAATGATTTCATTGCTGACAACAGAGAGTAATAAAACACCAACTGCTGCATGTTGTAACAAAACCATTTTTGTGCTTTGAGGCAGTCACGGCCTTTTGAAACATGATGGAGTGTTTTCAACAAATTTATCAGATTTAACCATTTTAGAGATTGCAAACTTTGCTTTGTCAAAGTGAATATGGCCTTTTTGCCCAAGCAGTGCTGGTATATTTGCTAACTTCAGTATACACACTGGACTTCATATCTCTATGGCAATCTGAAGAACCATTTGAAAATTAGTGTGTCATTAATTTTTAAGGTCTGCTTTATTACTGTCCAATCCAATTCCAAAGTGACAAGATTTGATTTGTTTGTGGCTTCGTTTATCCATCTAATTGGTGTTCACTCAGTGATCGGCGCTTCTCTACAGTTTGCAATGATCGTTTGAATCAACTACTGTTTAGAGCAGCAATAAAAACATAAATTAGCTAACAACTTTCCCCTACCTTTCCTTCTCAACCCACAGGCTTTTATAGCTAACTTGCACTCAATTAAATAAAATGTGTGTGAACAATAAAAAAACAAATTCACATTATTAGTTGTTGCATTAAAACACCAGAGTAACAACAGAGCGGGCAGACTGTATGAAATAGGAGAGGGAAAGACTGTGAGGGAGTCAGTCAGTGTCAGAATAGACAGTTAATGTTAACCTGCCTCTTAGCTTCACTTCTGTGGTTTATACTGAACATGATATTCTGGCAGCACTGACTGCCAGGTGCTGAAAGCTTTGTTTATGTCACACATCAGCCGAGAAACATTCCTTTGTTTAGATTTATGAGGATCATTAGCTTTGTTTTTAATACAGTAAAAAAAAAGCTGTAGCCAAATCTAGCCAACTGATCTCGGCTTAAGGTGACTCAATCCCTACGCCTGTTCACCCACATCAATAAGATCACAGAATACCTGCACAGGAAAGCTGTATACCAGAGATGACAGCGCTGATAGAAGATAGACATATTGAATTTGGCAGTATTAAATCAGTGATGACTATTCACTTTCTTCTGAGTGCCACTTGGAAACGCTTAAAAATCTCGGAAAAGGGTTCAGGGAATTTCTCCAGCTGTATAGCTCCAGCCCCAGAGAAGAGACAATGAGACCCAAATGGGCTTAGTAGTCCAGAAACCATTCCCCTCTCAATGGGAACACGTCTTGGACACACACTCCAATAGTTTTGTCTTGTATGTTGCTATCTGTGCGAGCTGCAGAGTGGTGGGGGTCTGTGCCAGGCAAGGGTCCATAGGGACCATTGGAATCGCTGGGGCTGGAGGAAGTTGGTCTGAGTCCAGTGGGGCGATCTGGGCTTGGTGACAAGCCAAGCTGTCTACTGCAGGGACGCTGGGAAAATGTAAATAAGAGCCTGATAAGGGCTATTGTTTTCATTCCATTCTCATCCCAGCTGAATGGTCTGCTCCCCAGCCACAGAGCATTTTATCTCGAGAGGGGGAGGAAAAGAAATGGAAGGGGTGGGGGTGTGAGAGATTTAAGAGCCCCCATAGGAAAATAAAAATAAACTCACTGGACTCTTGTTTAAGCTAATTCCCCAGTATGTGATGTCCTACTTTGAAAGGACAAGAGCAGCAAACTCTTATTTACCCTAAAAACTTCAGAGGTTCTGCACTGTCTTAAATAACTATGTTTGCCTTTCAATTCTGCCAGCATTTGATATCGAGTGAAATCAGTGAAGTGTGAATCCTTTATTAGAAATAATTTATTTCATGATGAATACAGTGTATCCCATTTTTTTTTTTTACATTCTGTGTCATAACCTGACAGTAATTATTATGTTGATACTAACCAGTGTTTCCATTGGCATCTATATTTTCTCCAGAAAAAAACAGACAGACATTTTAGAAACTGAAATAGCATTCCTCCTATTAATCTAAATTCTTCTGAAAAATAGGCTGCGGAAGGGTGCTTTGAAAAAAGCCAGACATCTGACTCATTTACTGTTCCTCGAGCACGCCTGCGCAAAGGTTACTCTGCTTTCACCAAATCCATTTTTGGTTGCCTGTTTTGTCCACGCTGTTCGAACACTGAAAGATGTTTGAGAGTTATTTTATAGACTAATCCAGGTCATTATTCACCTCTCCCAGGTGGAAGGCAGGGAGGACAGCGGTGCATTCCAGCTGTAGTCTCTCCTGTTGGAGGACTTGGCAGGTCGTGTCTGGCCCAGCGGAGGGGATGGAGAAGTGAGGGAGCGGCAGCTCTCCTGGGAGGGAGGTGGAAAGGAGGGGGAGGACTGGAGTAGAATGGAAGCTGGCACCGCATTATCTCCAACAGTTGGTGCATTCCTTAATGATCAAGTGCTGGAGCAGCATCTGTGATGAAAGTGTGCGTGTGTTTACGTATTTGTGTGTGAGAGAGAGCATATGTGTTCATATTAACATATGCTCACTGTGTTTGTTTAATTCCCCTTTACACCACTCACATATAAAATAAGCCCTTTCTGTGCTTTAGGGGGAGAAAATGTCATGCACTGATGTTGTTCGGTCTGTTTGAGGATTATGATTTGGGGGGAGTTTGTTGTTCCGGGACAGGAAGCTGTCTCACCCAGGGGTGAGATGAAGAGAAGAAGAGTTGAGCTCGGCTACTCCCCCCCTGCCCTTAACCCCTGTTTTAAGATCTGTGATCTCTGTGCCATGGAGGGAGTTAACACACACAAACACACACACAACACACTCAGCCTTTTCTCTCTCCCTCTCTCAGGGTCAAGGGGACAAACTGTGAGTTGGGAATTGGAAAGTCAATAAAGTAGAAGTAATGCTATAATGACCCTGAGCTGAAGATGTCCTGTCGACCCCCATCACATTGGAGGAAGTGGACAATCAAACAAAAATGGTCACTCTGCTTGATCTCTCTGAAAGCCATCCTTAAACCAGGCCACGAGAACTGCTGACCCTGTTACTCCCAGTTCCTCTGAAGTTAGTGTGTTTGTCAGAGGGACCAACATTGTTTGGTTTGTGGAAGAGATGTTACAGACGGATAAAAGGAAACAACACTTGTATACATTTTAAACTGTAAATCTCCTCTGTGTTTGATGTCGAGGAAGAGTCCAGCATATTGATTGTGACAGGCCCTCCTCAGTATGTCTCCCTGTTTCTGAGCTGCACATTATGTGCAACTTTGAATCAAAAACACGTGTCAGCGACATTAAACTTAGAAGAACCTCCTCTGTGGCATCATTTAAAACATTAACATGCTTCTGACTTGTGTCCTTTTGTTACCAGAAGTGTGTTCATAAACGATCCACTGTTAGACATGTGGTTAGACTTTTCATTACGATGCTCCAGGGCTTTGTGGTAATATTTAGTGTCTGCTTTGGTTTTGCATTTTGCTCCAAAGCTAGAGAAACACAATTTTACAAATTCCATCATCCTCCGGCACCATATGAAACCTGAGGACAATTTTTATTGAAAACGGCACAGCTGTTTAGACAGTCCATTAATTGCTGTGCCAGAATTGGATTGTACAGGATTGCTGCTTGTTTAATCCGACTCATCAGGACTGGACAGGCTGCATGTCTTGATCTGGTTCAAGACATTCTCACTTCTGGTGGAGACAGTGTCTCAAGGAGGAGGGGTGGAGGCTTGCTTGTGCTGCTGGTGTTTGATGGGAACAGGCTGACCCCTAAGCAGTGCAGGGATGGTGGAGGCCTGGGTCAGCTGGCCCAGTGTGTTCTTTATCAGCTACCCCAGCGACAGCATGGCAGATTGAAGCCATTCCTCCTCTGATTCATTGTCTACTGGACAAATGTTAATTGTTTTCATCATTGGCAGCTATGTGAACGCTCGGACATAGCCAGTCTGACTCCTTGCCTCCCACTTAATGTGTGTCTCTGCCCTTATGCTATCCCCACAATGCCTGCTCCCTTCCTTACTCCACCCTTAGCTCATCTCTCAACTGTCGGGCTGAGTCTGTGTTAATGTCCGCCATGCAATACCATCTAATAAAATATCTCTCTTTCATCTGATACACTGACTTTCTTTAAGTTTTTATTTTTAATAGATTTACAGCATCCACAAAACTATACAAATAGAAACTATATACACTACACAATAATCATAAAACAATTACACTCTAACAGGGACTCTAAATAATCTTTTTTCCTTCAAATTGCTTAACATTTTTTCCTTATTTCTTTTTCAGATCCCTCATGCATGGAGAAACTTCTTTCTAAAGACTGGAAAGAGAAGATGGAGAGGCTCAACACCAGTGAACTGCTGGCAGAAGTAAAAGGTAGGACTACAACGCACCACTTTAAACCGTGTTAACAAATCCACCTTTCCTATCAGACATACATAATCTATGCACTGTATAATCTCAGAAACAGCCTTGTACTCTGAAATATAACAAAGGCCTTTGGCTGCCCTCCTCACTCATTTCTCTCCTCCCTTATCTTTTGTTGGAATGCCCAACTCTGTCCAAAGTGCTGTCTTCAAAATTCCAGCCCATTTAGACTCATTCTGAGGCTCTCTGTGCTTGTCAGCGGTTTATTGTTGTTGTCCTTTCAGACGGCCCTGAGCCTAGCTACTCTGCTCTGGCACATGCAGTGCGTTCATGCCGCTCTGGTAATTGTTGAACCCAAAGTGTACTTGATGCAAACAGAGCATAGCTGAGCTGAGACGTTAAGAGAGGAGATGGTGCGGTGACGCACAGAGTCTCTGAGCCTGCCTTTGAGTGGAATGTCTTGACTCTGACAGTGAACGCCCTACGCAGCGTATCAAGTGCTGCACTGCAAAGCGCAACTCAGCACTCCCCCAAAATCTCTGTTTATGACAGGGTGAAGGTGGGCTGAGGATGGGCAGGGCTGCTGCTCAGTCCATAGCACTGACTGTTACTGAGAGCTGGTGTGTTTATACAGCACAGGAAAGAACAATACCAGCTGGCCTATAACACCAGGCTGTCACTGGCTCGTACACTCTCCCTCAGTGATTACCTTCATTACATTATATTTGAACTCTTAATATAACATTTAACTGTTTTTATTAACTTTTCATGAAGAATATTCACAAACCTATGAAGAGAGCTCATTTCGCTGCTGTGCAGGTCATTTTCATCATTTGCTTTATTGATTCTTTTTATAAAACATGCGTGGCATGCATAAATAAAACGTGTTTGGTTTGAATTATTGAATTACACCTAAAGAGAATTACAGAGGAGAGGGGAAAAAGGCTGTTGAATGTTCTAATAAGTATATTTATTGGCAATAACCTTAATGAACTGAAGGATGAATCATTGCTTGATAAACTAGATTCATTGTACCTGCCCTGCATGCCCCTGTAGATCAAAGTGCACTTGGTAAAATGTTTAAAATGATTTAGCATTTTGAAAGCTGGTCTGCTAAATTACAGGCAGGGCATTTCTTATGTTTGATGAATGGGAATGGGAAGGTTACTTGGTGGTCTGTAAACAGGTAGGGAGTCTGATAATAAACACTATGGCCTCTGTCTGTTGAGTTATGGAGAAAGTCTATACACCACAGTTACCAATATAAACGCTTTTTCTATCGCAGTGGCAGCCTTAGATTTTTAATTAGCATGCCATTTAATATGACTGTAGACATTTCAAAGGGCTGCTTTGTGCTCCCCCTTACAAATGTCTCTCTCTCTGTGTTTGATGTCTGCCTGATGTAAATACAGGCAATTAAAAAGATGCCCAGGGTTGAAGACGCACAAGGTCTGCCTAATTAAAACACAAACAAAGGTACCTAGCAGAATATACCTTATGATTAAGATCTAAAGTATCATGATGAATCAGAGGTTCCATTAAATGTTAGGTTAAAATCTGTACAAAAGACAAAACATGCCTGTACTTTTTAAATAAAGATAAAGATAAAGTCTACAGTACCTACTGGCACAGTGGCCTTGTATATTCTATGCTGATCACTCACCAATTCCTCAACCAATTAAACTGAGCACCTTTTGACATTGTTCCACCAAAACCTTGAAAGACAAGTAATTGAGTTATTGCAGAGGCAAGTGGTGGAATCTGACTGGTGAGGAAATAATTGAGTCTCGCTCTAGGAAAAAAGAAAAGAAAAGAAAAACAATAGGTGTGACAGAATTTGACCCGAGGCTTTTACCCATGAAAAGAAAGACATTCTTTTGCTGCAGTTGTGTTCAAACATGCCCTGAATACTTTATCCTGTCGAGGTGAACATGCATGTACAGTAAACAAACAAAACAAAACAATAGTATCAACAACATCAGAGATTTGCTTTAAAGGTCTGCAAACCCAACCAGCCATTTACCACTTACAGATGACACATCTATAATTAAAGCTTAATGTCATTTGGGTGTTTGGGTGTGCTGCTTCCGAGGTAAAGATATTTTTTAGGTTCCCGAGTCAGTAGAAACAAGCTCACTAATCCAGTAGCGGCAGTGTGCTTAAACCAGACATGTAGAATGGTATTATTAAGGGTTAATGATCTCAAATCTCCATCTGCCTTTTTCTTGTATGCTGTTAGGGCTTAGCATCAGCAGGGGCAGGCAAAAAGGAGGGTTTGCGAAGGAGCATTAGTGGCGGATTTCTTTTTACCAGTCAATTCCAGAGCTAACTGTTTGTTTTCATACCTGAGCTTAGCTGTCAATCTGCAGGAACGATGAAGCAGGGAGATGAAATCTCCTGAACATAACCACAGAGCAAGAAAGGGAGGCCGACTGGAAGGGATCCAAACCACAGAAAGTAGCAGATAATAGGAGGCAATGTGGAAGGAGGAGTGCAAGAGGTGGAGAGAAAAAAAGATTTTACACGTGGATACTTAGACTTGACACTTACAATTATATAACCTCAAAGAGAAAATTTGTCTCTTTAAAAAAAATTAAAAGCCCCCATTCTTCACATGATTTCGGACACTTAGAATCATTATTTCACTATGTATATGCATACACATACATACATACATACATACATACATACATACATACATACATACATACATACATGTGTTGAATGTATACAAATATAGTACACAGTGTCCTAAAGCAGATAAGGTTGCTCTCTGTTGCATGCTTGCTATGTGCAGGGTCTTTAAGCCTCATACTCAACAGAGCTGTTTGTTTCCCTGCTGAGCGGCAGTTTCCCGGACCCCCGTTGGGAGAAAAAAAAAGAAGCAAAATGCTCAAGCATTTACCCAAACTGAAGGAAAATATGTGGTTACTAAATTGGAACACAAGCTGTATTCATTCTCTTGGAATTTGCAAAAAAAAAAAAAAAATGTAAATAAGAAAATAGCTTAACATTGTACACTAGCGTTGAAATGGCAGCTTGAATTCTGAAGCAGAAAAATTGAGGCTCTTGCACTGTCACAATCAATTTGAGAATGGTGTCAACATGACAGTGGTCGAGTGCACACAGACAGTCCTGCGGCAGGCAGATAAGTAGAAGCTCTTTAGGAGGAGATCACAGGGCAGGGCCGGGGCGGCAGCTGAGACTGATTTGATGTTGGCCCTACCTGTGCTGGCTTTAGTCCTGCACAGACAGACAGGAGTCCACTGTGTGAACACAGAGCCCATATTGTTCAGCCATGTGGGTTAGCTTCAAAACACGATTATTCACTTTAAAATGAAACTTTATTCCTAATGGCTTCCATAAAGTGATGCCAATGGAGATGCACAGCACAATATCTGTGCACACATTTCCCAGTGACACTGACTTATATAGAAACAAGTAGCCTAGTAAAAGAATTGTTTTTACAACATACTGTATATAATTATTGTGTATATTATATTTACCCAAACATACAAAAACATTCACACAAAACAGTGTCTGTCCAGTTGCTCGAGTCAAAAATGCCTCAGTTAGCATTTTCTCCACAACACTTCAGTCAACTGTTTGCCCTGTGCACTCAGGTGAAATATGAGCAACAGTAAATCATTATTCCTCAGGCCACATTTGCCAGATGAATGTATGAGAGTGTTGGACTGTGTGTTTTTCTCCTCTAATGAATTGAGGAATTTAGCTTGTGGCAATGGAGGTAAAAAAGGAAGTGCTGTGCTCGTGTATTTGTGTGTGATAGGGATAGAGCTCTCTGTTTGCGTTTTGAATTATATTCCAGTGGTTTGTAATGGTTTGTTTAACTAATCACTTTTAAAGTTGTATGATACATTTCATGGAAACAAGCATATTACTCCTGTTTTCATTTGAAGAGAATGTAAAACATTCACGTAGCTGACAAAAACACACCTGTCATTTATAAAAGGACACTCCCCTGAAACATTCACCAGCTTTCCCTCAGCAAATGGCATCCTTGCGGCCATGAAAAACTGCTGAAGGGCTGACCTACGTTAATATTAAGGATATGAACAGATAGTGCCCTCTGAACACTCTGAATTGTCTCAAAAGTGCATGCAAAATTGCCAAAAGAGGTATTCAGATTTTTCAAACCAACTGTATTTTTACCTCGACCTTCTCCAATTGCATGAACAACGTCCATTTCTTTTATGGCCCTTCCTCCCATTATACTCCAGTTGTTGAAGAAAAAACATGCATTATAGCACAAAGACATTCTGACTTATTCTTTCCTATGTTAGAATTTCCACACAGCCTGTTACCAATCACACAGCTTTTATTTGAGTTTAGAGTTACTTTTTTTTTTAAGGTGGGGTTTAAATACCAATCAGCAGCTTAATTTACACATATTTACATACATGGAGTATAAATAGTGACAGAAAACTAACACAGAAAACAAAGCAACAACTTCTGGTATAGAGCCAAGTAGTCTAATTACTACAACCTTGGCAGCTTAAGAACTAAGCAGGTGTTCTTATATACTTGTAAATAGATGTACTGGTCTCAGTTGTGTTTGCTTCCTAACTATTTCCTGTCACTTGTGATCTGAATTAAAGCCAGAGAAAACACAGGTATTGTTGACACACTTATCCATCAAAGACAACAATTCAAAGTCTTTTGAAATACCTACATTATTCTTGTATCAGCTTTATATATGAATATGTGTTCTGTGAAAAGAATGAGATAACATCTAACTCTTAACTAATTCACTTCCAAGGTTTTGCAGACAGTAAGCTGTTGCCTTGAACACTGTATTGCAGGCTTTAAGTGCTTTGTAAGAGAGAGACCTTGAAAACTTTTCTATTTTAAGGGCACACAGGTCAGACTCATCACCATGAAGGCCATACGAGATGAATAGAAGGATTGGAGACCATCTTTGTTTTCATGTAATCTATGCTGCCTTGCATACATGCAATATCCCTTACGGTGCTAGGATCTCTGATATGCTGCACTGTATTACAGAGGCAAAGAATGATGTATTCAATAACTGAAAGACCAGAAGTAAAGTTTCTGTGCTGAGTTATTTATTTTTTGTCTTCGGAGTGAACTTCAATGTCACTGTGGAGTAATATGTTCAGGTCGAGCCTCTATCTTGGCTTTGATGAAGTACCTTGTCCAGTGTCATGGGTAGACAGTGAAGTGCTGGAGCTCTCCATTAGCATAATTACACTTAAGAGTGACGCTTCCTCTATCATCAAAATATTAGTCTCCATCAGTGTTAGGCATGAACAGCGAAACCACAGTAGATGAAGTGTGCTTTTATTAATAACCTCTCCATATGCCAATCAGAGTATTTTTTTTTTTAAAACGTCTGCTGAGCCATTTAAATGATCTTGATTCCGTAAAAGTGTCTCAAATACATGTACACACACATACAGATAGATGTGTGTATATATATATATATATATATATATATATATATATATATATATATATATATATATATATATATATATATATATATATATATACTGTAAGAAACATAATACCAGTCTGCCATTAGCAAGTAAAAAGCTGTTACAAGTCTCAAGCACATACGTTTAAGTCGTTTTAAAATATTGAGAAGATCTGACATTTTATTCAAGATGTTGGGCAGTTTCTCGGTGTGAATTAGCCTATGTGTGTATACCATACAGGAAAGTGTAGGGACTGAGAATCACTGCTGCCAGTGGATGACATGTGCTTGTGAGTCATTGCTCATGCTTGTTAATGGGGTTTTATTGGCAAGATTAACAGCTTTTATATCATGACAGAGGCAGCAAGCCAGGTAAAACAGCTGTTGCTCATATTGTCTTGGTTGTAGGGCATGGAGACGCGTTAACACCACATTACTGGAAACACATACGGCCTTGTTGCATTGTTGAGCACGTGTATATAGTAGTTAAAAGCGAAGGGAAACCATAAAACTAGCTCTTGTTATTCTAGCTTGGTTTTCTGCCAATCTAGATCCTCAATATGACATATTTGTCTTAGCAAATGATAACATGTTTCAGTCATATTCAATATCAGAAAAGTGAGTATGGTACAAAGATTGGGTTCATGTTTTTGTTGAAGCAGTTTTATGGTTTTGAGGAAAGGTATGTGGGCAGAAAAATCTTAATTTTGAACACTAAAGAAGGTACCAATAATGCTATTTGCCGCAACTGAATTGGCTCTTTGTGTTTTCCACAGAAAGAATGGACAAAGGGTCACATGAACTTAGAGTTCACACACGTGCACATTTACTGAAAGGCATGCACCTTTTTATCGATTGGAGCAGCACGCAACACACATCTGTACATACTCATGTCGATTTTCACACACTTTGAGAGAGAGAGAGAGAGAGAGAGAGAGAGAGAGAGAGAGAGAGAGAGAGAGAGAGAGAACACAAGGCATTCAAGCTATGTGCGGTCTGTGGCTACAGCTTGGTACAATCGGAGCATTAAGACAAGTCTTAATTTACTTAGGATGGGCTTGCAGCATATGGAAGCATCCACAATAGCTGACTGATAGAGACACATAGAAATTCCAGTCTTCTGGTGCTAGAAAACTCAATTCAGAACTGGTCATAATGGCTCAGCTGTCTTAACCAAAGGAAAGGAAGAGAATAGGGTGCCTTGTGATTTTCTCCCTTTTCACCCTCACCCTCCCTCACTTTTCTTCTTTTTTTGTGCCTGAATCTTTTATCTGTGTTATTCACTCGGGACTCTTCAAAGTAACAAGCCTCCTTCTTTTTCCCCGGTACTGGACTTGGAACCCAAATTAGAGACTGCTTGATTAGAGCAGAGAGGAGGGAGCCAAGAAAGAGGGAGATGTGGGTATTGGACAGAACAAATCGCACCCCTACAAAGTGCCTTTTATCCAAAGACCCCAAGGCTCAAATACCCCCATCCCTCCCCAAGCAACCATGGCTCTGCTTGTTTTCCTCTTATCATTTATTTAGTCACCCGTCGTTGATGTTTTCTGCCCTACTTTGCGACGTTTAAAAGAGGCAGAAATCTAAAAAGGTGAATGCTGAATGCGCTGAAACTTAACAACACAGCTTTACCGTCTCCTCCTCTTATGTGTCAATCTAGCATCTCTGAAGTTAACACAGTGGCCTGAGAAAAGAAAAAAAACAAGAAAAGTGCCAGCACAGCTTGACCGCTAACTCCTGGGATCCTCTTCCTGTGTCAGGCTGGTATTGTCCTACTGGGCTTCAGTCGTCTAACAGGAGGATGTCACAACATGTTAGGTCTGGGCCGACTGCTGGGGTTTATGTAGCGCCAAGCCATCTCTGGGCTGTCTGTCTGCCGTCGAAAGCGCAATGTGAGGAGACATGTTAACGGGCAGACCCCAGCCCCACCGCTGTTAAAAGCCATGCAATATGCAGGAAACGGCCTCTTTTGTCAGCAGGCTGGTCAGACACAGACCACGACTCTCCTCTTCTGCACCACCCAATAAAAGTTTTATCTGCTTTTTAAAGCTGATCCATAATTTAAAGCAGGAAGAAAGAGATTTTTACACTAACCACCCAACAAAAAACATATGCGCCTGATTTTCTACTAAGCTTTGTACAGTCTTGAAGGTGAAATTCTTCCACAGTGTCTTTATGTTTAGATATTTCATCTTCAGCATTCATCACTAATCTGAATAATTCTTGTTGATATTTCAGCATTGGATTAGACAAAAAACAAATGAACTAAGTTTTGAATAATTAAGATTAAAATTAAAGAGGGAAGGTCCAAATTGTAGTCCAGTGCGGCAGTCTAGACTTCCCACAATTCAGCTCAACATCAAAACAATGGGCCCTCTGTTAGTATTCTTTTGGTGTTCGGGCAGGACTGAGCTCTCCACTCTCAGACTATTCCATCAAATCCTTCTGTGGACCCTTAGCGCTAGTCCCTCTGCACATTCATGCCCACAGACACACAATATATGTGCTTTACATTCCAGTGATCGATTTTTTTTATTTTTTATTTATTTTTACAGTATTGACACTCCTAAAGTAGTGAGCGATCATCTGAAAAAGTTGTTGTGGCGATCTCTAGCTCACCCAGTAAGAGCCCCATGTAGGCTGAGTCCTTTCCAGCGGCCCGGGTTCGAGTCCGACCTGCGGCCCTTTGCTGCGTGTCATCCCCCATCTCTCTCCCACCTTTCCTGTCTATCCACTGTCACTATCTAATAAAGGGAAAAAATGCCCCAAAAATAATCTTAAAAAAAAAACAAAAGTTGTAATTCTCACGCTCAGAAGGTGTCATTGAGTCCAGATGTTTGATTCCAACTCAAGGTTATCTATGCCGGCCTCGAGGCCTGATGACCATCACCTTCATCTGGATTCTTTCTTTCTTTCTCTCTCTCTCTCTCTCTCTCTCTCTCTCTCTCTCTCTCTCTCTCTCTCTCCTCCCTACCTTCTCCCCAGCACAGTATTGATAGCTGTGATTTATTGTGACAACGACTGATGTATCTTGCTAGTGACCTGTTAAAGGCAGCTCCTTCATGGACACAGCCAAAGGTTAATAAAATTGGTGCTGATTGTATCAATTTTACAGATAAGCTATTCACAACAAGTGTAGTCGGGTGAATAAGAAGTCAATTCAGGCCTTAGAAACTGCACACAGGCCCAATGAATAGCTGCTTTAGGTGTTTTTTTTTTTTTTTTCGTTAGGAGGATAAATGGAGAATTGCAGCTCTCTTCCATTGCAGCAGGCAGCGGAGGCAGAGCGAGGCGAACCGAGGTTCAGACAAGCCTGCCAGTAAATTGCCCTGAATGGGTTCTGGAGGTTGACAAGCCCTATTAAGACAAACAGCTTTCCTCATCGGAGAGATAAAATAAATCAGGTGTTTAGTCAAATTAAAATAGTTTGAATAAAGAGGGCCCCTGGGAGCTCTCGGAGAAACTCAAGACAGATGTGGCCAGAGACAAGAGGAAGACACCCAGGAAAGAATTCAGCTCCTGCTGGCCCAAGGCCAGACTTCACTGTACTGTTTTCTCTATGCTTTATCCTTCTCTCTCTCTCTCTCTCTCTCTCTCTCTCTCTCTCTCTCTCTCTCTCTTACTGTCTCTCCCTTTCTTCTGCCGGTTTTCCCATCTCTTTTTTTTGTACATTCTCCCAGATCAGCTTGTCACACAAGAGTGCAGTGGGAGGAGAGTGAGTTACTGTCTAGCCTCTCACTGGCAATTATGTTGGCGGTGTAAGTCAATGGTAGGATCACTTAGCATTGATTAGGCGGAGGGAGAGAGCAGTGCAGCGGAGCCGCTCTCTCTATCACATACAGCGCGGACATATGACTGTAGAGAGAGAAGTAATCCTATTGGTCTGTCAGTGCTTTTCTTTTTCAAGTATGCATACAGTAGCTACACAGATACAAAAATAAAGTGTATTGTTCAGTTTTCCCTTTAATGATGATTGTGATTGTTGAACAATCTGTTCAGTAGTCTGTGAGGAGTTCCTCCTCTAATGGTTTGCTGGAATGGCCATACAATGAAGAACTATAGTTTGGAGGTTAACACTGACTCTTAACACTTTCTCTATACTGTATTCACCCCTGGTAGTCTGACATAAGCTGCCACCTCAGTTTGACAGCGCACCGCAGCTCTTAGTCTTTATGTCGGGAACAATGTCTTCTCTTTCTTCCTGTGAAAGCTGTAAACACAAGCTAAAGCAAATAGATAAATCCAGGCTGTGTGTGACCTTAACACTTTGTAGTGAATTCACTGCAGTTGGTTGCTGCCTGTGTGGTTTTCTTTGTACAATATATTGTGAACAGTACTATAGCAAAATATGATGATCAGCGTGTGCAGCATGGTCACTTTTCTATATTTAACAGTGTATAATGGCCGAGGCCTTCTGCAGGCTTTTTATTTTTTATTTTTTTATTTTTTTTACAAAAGCCTACACCCTGGTTATTTAGTCCTGGCCACTGTCAAACCTTATGTGTATTTTTTCTGTATGTATCCTTTCTAGTCCTGACATCTCTCTCTCTCTTCCCTCACTAGGTACTCCAGAGAGCCTAGCAGAAAAGGAACACCAGCTCTCCACAATGATCAGCCAGCTGATCAGCCTGCGTGAGCAGCTTCTGGCTGCCCACGATGAACAGAAGAAGCTCGCCGCCTCACAGATGGAGAAACAGAGGCAGCAAATGGAGTTAGCTCGTCAGCAGCAGGAGCAGGTAACTGCTCACTGTTTCCTTTTCTCACATTCACAGTATCTCGATTTTACACCCCAGGTAATAGTCTTTTTCCCCCTCACCATATTCCCACACGTCTTTCTCTCCTTCCTATTGAAAACATTAATACCCCTTCCTCCTTTAATCTTGTTTACTCTATTTCCCATTTGTCTCTATAATAAACCCCATTAAATACATTTAAAAAAAATAATAATTTGAGTCTATTTCATATTAAATTTCATGCCTGAAATATGCCAGTAAAATCTTACTCCTCTTTAGGAATTTGGAATAATATTAGATTTAAGAGATGTTATATTCTATATTGCCTCAGATAATTCAGTCATGCTCTCTCACCCACATTTATGCTGTGTGGTAGGAAAAATGTTATTATGGCTTGTACTAACAAATGCGAGGGAATGTGCAAATTAAACGTTATATTAAACATGGAAGTCCTCTATATCTTATAAATCGACTCCTATTAGAACAAGCATGGCATTAGATGTGCAGCACAAATCAGGCCAATGAGCCATATTGTACAAATCAGCAAATTAGCAGAGGCCATGAAGTGTGTTAATGTCTGGGAAGAAATAAGGACACAAACTATCCACACGGGCGACACTTTTATTATCACCAGCCACCCTAATGGCTATGAGTCAATTATCAGCAAGGAGTTCACTCAGAGTTTTCTCAACACACTCTCAGACCTTCCTGTGGTAAATGAAGAGATAGGCCATATAGCTTGGAGTGATGCATTTGGTCATAGTACACTAATAATACATTAACAGTATTGATTTCTTTTTCAATCAATGATGTTCATTTGCAAACTACACTCAACTCTGTAGGCTTTGTGGACATTTGCAGCATAAATGAACAGTGATATAAGATATTTTATTATTCGATCTTGTTTCAAAATGGAAGAATATTAATAAAGAGAGTGAGAGGGAAAGAGGGGGAGTGGGGGGAGGGGGGGAAAGAAGCCTGCTGAGAGCCAGAATGTCATCAAGCCATCAAGATACAACACAGTAATTAACTGTTGACACTCGTGAGGAAGCCAGCACAAATTAATCTTGACACATTTGCAGACGGCCGATATCTTACAGTGAACACTTTGTAATTATATTTAAAAATGAAAATTAAATGACACTTAAAACTAGGCTGTCATGCTCAATGAAGTGGGCATGTAGAAAGGGGGACTGCTGGGATTAGAAGGATTGCGGTGTGGCTGCTCGTCACTCAGGGGCGGCAGGGACCTCTGTCACCCGTACACTGCCTGCACCAGTTATCTCCGTCATAACCATGTTCCTCTGTCCCCTAAATCATTAATTCTCTTTTAACACTCATTCTGACAGTGCAGTTCAGTAAAGTTTGTTTCATGTTCGTTTAGAAATTCAAAATGTTTTGGTCAGATTTTGCAGCAATTTGGTTATAAAACCATATTTTGTCAAAGAAAAGAAATGTAATATTATTCACTCTCATTAATCTGTTACTTTGTCCTCTTTATTATTTTCATTTTAACATATTCTTATATACTATAACTGGCCTGGATTGCATTTAGGAGCACTATCTCTGGTGTTGTACTTTCTTTTGTATATAATGTTGTCCAAAAAAAGAAAGAAAGCAAAAGTACGGTATGACATGATTTTAGCTCCTACTCTTCTTTATGTCAGTTTTAACCAGGAGAAATTTAATTTCCTGTCTTTACTTCTTTTTCCAACCAGATTGCAAGACAACAGCAGCAGCTTCTGCAGCAGCAGCACAAAATCAACCTCCTCCAGCAACAGATCCAGGTCGGTGAATGTGTTTCTGTTGGCTCCCTAACACTCAGCAGCTTACACCTCTCACTCCTTCCATGCCTATTACTACAACCCTTTTTTTCCTCCTCTGTGTGACTGGTGCACTGCCACTTTCACCATGAGCCATATGTCTGGATTTAATGGCACAGATCAATACAATTAGACATTAAAGTAAATGCCATTGCTTACTTCTGTTAACCTCTCCTTGTCATCTTTTTCTTCTTTAAAAAAAATTAAATTTTTGTGTCACACTAACATTCATCACTCTCATCAAATGTTAATTGCCTGTTGGTAATCGGGAGGGCTTTAAAATATGGAGGAGAATAATTAGCACATCTTAATGAACAAAAAAAGAGATGGAGGGGGGGGGGGGGGGGGGGGGAAGCCAACAACAGCTAATGAGTCCTGTTGATGGAGAAGAGCCTGGAGGTGGGGGACATGAAAGAAGCTGGTAAATGCCTCTGAAAGCAAGTCGGCCTCAGAAGGGCAATGTGGCAAGCTTTGGCACAACACAAGAGCTACTGAAACTTACATTCTCATTATGCTGTGTGGCTGACAATGTTTGTGTGCACCTTTATGTGATACAGTGCCAAGTGGTGTAGTGAAAGACCACCCAGGCAACATGTAGCTGGACATGGTCAGACAGTACAAGGTTATGCAGGGGTGGCCACTGGCTCAGTGGTCAAGGCTGTGAACCTGCCTGTGTGAGGCTAACGTTATCCTGCTGGGTGTGCTTAGTGTCAGGCACATCCTTCTCCATTCACCTCCTCCTCCACTGCTTGTTCTTTTTACTGATGACTCCCTGTCTTGTCCTTTCATTTTCCCTTTTTTTTTATCCCGACCTCCTCAAACATTTACTTGCAACAAATTGTTCCTCTGGCACCTTTTAGCACTCTTCACATGAGATAGTTTTTTACTGCAAAGAGCAGTTTCTCCTTATGGGGCATCATACACAGGTTGCTGCAAACTTCTCATTTCAAACATCATTTAGTGCAACAACCAGATTTACTGCCAGGACATCGAAATGCCTCTTTCAAGAGAGAGGCCGTACTGTCAACATGGTCTTGTGAAGCCACACGCCTGAAACTTTCACTTCAACAGTGGACAGTCTATAAGGAAAATAATTCAACTGAAGAGAAGCACAGAGCACAACACTCTAAAATGAAGTACCTTATACACTACTGAGGGGCTACTCGTATCATGGAGGGCTCTTTACTTATGCTCATTGAGCATAAGGGCACAGCTCTAATACATCTCACTTTTAAAGGCCCTTGCTTTCATCACAAAGTTACAGGCAAATGATACCTGAAGATTCCCCTTGATGCATAGCTTTGAGAGGGCAGGGGGTTGAGTCTGTATGGGAACGTACTTCTAAATATCCACTTGAACAGAGATACAAGTAAAGTCCTTTCTTGCAGAGCCCAGTTAGCCAGCATCTCCCTTGACCAAATTTGCCACAGATCTTCCCATATAAAAAAAAAAAACACATTTAAATAAAAGAGTCCCATGGTCAGACCATTTGGTCCACTGCCCAATAGCCTCTGCTAGCTGTACCTTGCAGACAGAACACAACCAGAGAACAAACGGGGATCGCTCTCAATACTTCAAATAAGTTTGATCGTGTGCAACATTGTTTAGCCAACAGCAAGTCCTTTAAAGCAGAAGATGTTCTTTCTCCCTAACCTAGTTTCTCCAAATACCCAGAGTGGTGATGGCCACTCCTCTTGAGTTGGAGTAGAGAAGAGGGTAGAGAAAAGAGTCAGGGGCAAGTTAGTGAAGCATTTTTGCCACTCTGTTTTCATTACTGCTGCCTCTTAAAAATGCTCTGGACATTTTAATATATAACAGCTTTGACTTAATTAGTTCTGTAAACAAGCCTCCAGCATGTATGTGGTAAGCAGTGTTGGGGGATTGAGTTACTCTGCTATTAGAATGGAGAGCACAAAACTTTATTGGAGACCCCAGTGGCCATCAAAGTCCTTCTGTTTTGGCTTCAGGGAGAAAGCCAAGAGAGAGCCCTAAGCTCAGGTCTCGTGTTGATGATGTAACTGATCACATCATTGTAAACTGTCTAAACAATAAAACCATGGGGACTGCAAGTGGAGACTCTTGTTGGCATGCTATACGTGTTCTTTCAAGGTTTTTTTTTGCATGTGGATTGAAGGGAATCCGTCAGAAGTGTGTAGTTATAGAGGTTTAGTTAGTGAGGTTTGGAGCAATGCAGCATGCAGTTTAATCAAGTTTCCCTTTTTGAATAGCCATCTCTCTTTTTATCCTTTCCCATTATTCCTACAAGAGAGGGATAGAGATTTAGTCTTTGTCCTTTGGGATTAGAATGTCACTTGTTTTAAGATAGCAGATGTTTTGATTGCAGTGTTAGGGGCTTATCAAAAGTTAAAGCCCAAGGCTTTGTGTGTTTTTCCCTCAGCTTGTTTGTATTCCTTCAGACCATCCTTGTCGTTGAAATCGTTTTGGCACTAATTCAATCCCAGGATGAGATTAACTCTTAAGTTGATTTAGTAGAAAATTTGAAACACCACCAAGACACATGACAATTAAACATAGATATTAGCAGAGAACTGGTTTATCTCATTCTCATAAGTTACTTATCTCTCTGAGTCTGTGTGTAGGCACTGGAAGATTACAAAAAGAAATAAATAGAAATAGAAATGATGAGAGCGTTATTTGAGTCTCCTCTCCTCATCACGTCCACTTTGTCTTGCTCCTAATAGATGAGCAGCCACAGCAGATCATAAACAGCATCATGTTGATCACCAGAGTGTTGCTTCACTTGGTTAGCACAATCTTTCTTCTGAATTTTCTTGTTACAGTACATGAGAGTTAAAGGCAAGGTGCATGTTAAGGCCTCCTGCACACTGGGTGTGCGGTGTGAGTGTGTCAGCTGCATGGCGTGTCAGCTGCGTGGCGTGTCCGTTTTTATTTTGGCTCCCATGTTAACAGGTTAGAGCTTGCACACTGCCTGCGTGACACAAACGTCTCAGCCGCGCCGAAAACGCATGCATGCTAGAAATAAGACTGACGCCTATTTTTCACGCGACATGCAAGCGTGTTGGAAGTGTTTCCAGGCAAAATAGAATACGAAAAAGTTGTCATTTTGACACAAATACATTTAATAAATGACATTTTGATGTTTGAAAGTCTCTAGGTTTTGACATAAATGCAGATATATAAATCTAATTTTAAAAAAAATAATAATAAATAATTATAGGTTTTCAAATATTGCACCTGTCAATACAGGATGAAATATTCTGTAGCCTATTTTGCCGTCAATACTGCCGACGTTGTCTTTGCTGTAATCAAATCAGTATATATTTATGTTTAACATGGTATTTCATTTTATCAATGGGAAACAGATATGTGTCTGTACACATATGTTGTACAAGGCTAGCAGCAGCAGCGCCGCATCAGACACGTTTCTGGTGCACAACTCACACGCAACAGAAACGCCACGCTCATGCCACGCAGCCGGTGTGCAGGAGGCATGAGCAGCATCAGAGTGGTCACCACAGAACAGTCTATAAAAGTCTTTCTGGACACAAAATAAAACACCCTCATAAGATGTGGAGCTCTATGATACTCAAGTGAAAGTACTGTCCATAGCCCTCCTCTCACAAGGTAATGACCCCAGTTCATACATTCCTCAAGAATGGGTCTGTTAAGATACAAACCATGGTTTGACTCTCTCACGCAGATACTCATACACATGCACAGAGGTGATCGTGTATAGTACACAGGCACATAGGGACCCAAGCATTGATACACACATCAAGAGAATAAATATTGGCGGAAAGGTCAGGGTGAACTTTATCTTCACAAACAGGCTGGAGAAAACAGAGCTCCTCAGATGAAACAGAGGGACACTTTTAATCCAAATGTCTTTGTATCCATTAAAAATATCACAATATCATGACATCGTCATTTGTCATTGGCTGTGGCATTGATGTGCCAACCCTGGCCTGAGTACACTGTGAGATCCAAGATTGGAGAGATAATACATTTCTATGGAGGCCATTGTCTACAATGTTGTCTACACACCTGTTTTCGAAACCTTTAAATGATCTGTTCATCAACCAGGTCTGGATTTATTTATCTCCCTTTGACCTTTCGTTCTCACATGACCTAGCTTCAAATTCCAACCTCACTGTATGTACACACACGTGATCTGTGCCTCTACATTCTATCTTTTACCTTGTGTCCACAAAGATATACAAACACACATACAGAATGTGTGTATCCCTTCCATTTAAAAAGAAAATCCGGAGATTGAAAGCAAAAAGGCCAGTATTTTGTTGTCTACTGCACACACAAGCCTTAGAGGCTTTCTCACGTGTTTTTAATGGTGTAAATAAACAGTGGGGGGCATGCAGACGTTCAATGGTAAGATGCTAAAGGTCCTGAGATTAAAGATGAAATTCAATTACAGCAGCAACGTATTTTCGAACACTACGTTATAATACAGACAAAATGATCTTACTTACCGCTATTTACGTTCAGTTAATATATTTTTCGAAGACAAAATAAAATCTGGACATAAGTTTGTTTTAATCAGTTGGACATGGGTTTCCTATTTCCCTCTGTTACAAAGAAACCACAGTGTATTCAGTGGCTGTTGAGTCTGCCCAGTTAAACACACTCTTGTTTTATGGTGGCTGTTGCTTTAGTTTGAACCAAAATAAATCAATCTATAAATTGTGATAGGAAATTACGTATGTATTGCTCCCCTTATATATGTATTGCTCCCTCCCCCCAACAGTGCCATCTATCTAGTTATATACATTTTTGGCAGAGGCCAAAGTTTAGGTTCTCTGGAAACATATGTATTAGCTTGGCAAATCTGGATTTTATGTGCCGATGTGGTCAAGATTAGTCAAGCTAGATGTAAGACATCTGTCATGCCTCACATCCAGCTTGACCAGCAGTGATCATCTAGTCATTCCACATATTTTCAATTAAATCCAGCCCGTGTTTAGCTGTGACACTCAAGGACTTTCACATTCTTGCTGTGATGCCATTCCAGTGTGTTTCAGCTGTATGCTCAGGATGCTCAAGGTCACAGTCCTGTTGCAACCTAAATCATCAAGTCAATGTAAGGTATTTGCCACTAAGAAGCAGTTGCCCCCTAATAATTGGCTTGTATCAAACTGTATTAACGGTTTACTACAAGCTCACAAGCCCCACACAGCCTGATGGTTCTGGTTTGCTGCAGAGACCGTTATCATTTCTATGCAGAGCTCTTTTTTTTATGTTCACTTGCTTGATACGGATGCGAAAAAACGCAGAAAATTAACCACATTCGCATTTTTTATGACGGACAAAAGTCATTAAACAATCGTATTTATTTTTTTAACGTGCGAAAAAGTTCGGACTCAGTGTGCAATGTCCTGTAGCAAAGCATTCAACTTTTCTATTTCTTTTCTAGTGCTGAACAAATTGTTATCTAACCAGTTCTCCTAGCATGAGCAAAAACAATTCTGTCTAATTGGCTTTGGCCTGTATGATAAATTAGCTTTTAGTAGTACTGGTCTGTAATCACTTCTTTGTTATTATAAAAAGGAATATGGATGCTATCCAATCTAATGCAGTAATTTAATGCACTGAGACTATTTGGTTACCAATTTAGAGAAGCAAAGACTCCTAAACTACACCATTATGGTAAATATTTTAAATCAATCAGATGAGTTTAAATAAACACAGGGCTGTGTGGTAATTGCACAAAGATAAGAGCGCTAATTTGTGTATTCTCAGACGCTTTTGTTGTATCCCCGGCACAAATGATTTTCTCTGTGTGAGACTCTTATTAATGCCGTGGCAAAAAAAAAAGGCACAAAAATAGACATTGTTAAAGAGAATGTCTAAGTCCCCCAATTAGCACAGCAAGATTGGAACTGTTAGCATGATTATAAGAGAATAATAAAGCAGGGAAATGATCATGTGTGTTTAAGTGTGCTGCTGTGTGCACACACGTGTCTGTGTGGATGCCGCACTGCCAGTGCTTTCCCTTGTGTTGAAGAGCTCTATGTTAGCCTGCTTGTAGGATTATGTGGGGGCATTAACAGCCTAGTCAGACGGGCTTGGCTCTCGCCCAGGGAGGCTCAGTCCAGCATGTTCATCCTCCATTTAAGGAGACTGTTAGCTGATGAAGATGTGCACATGCAAAACTGAAGATAAAAGAAGGCAGTGACCCCTACTCATTAGCCCCTTTGATTTAATATATTGACACTTGGATACAAATAATTTAATTTAGTGG